>NW_028277590.1:624001-936002 GCF_059751315.1 Micrasema longulum | reverse complement strand
TGAATAAGTGTTAAAACTAATTAAAATATGTCAATTTTAAAGGCGAGAAAGGGTTAATTAAAATGAAGTTCCACCAAGAAATGTTAGAAATGAAAATTAATTATTGTATTTAAAAGTTAAATAAGAATATGACAGTGTTTTATAATGTCCATATTGATAATTCATTTTCCATAACTTTCTTCTTCTTTTTCCTAGTCTACTCCAACGGAGAGCATATAGACATAAACAGACGCCTTTAGGCGACCATTTCGCTAGCCAGCACTCTCACCTTCTCCCACGTCAATCCTGCGTCCCTTAGTTCCGCCAAATCAACAGCCACACCTTCAAAATGCTCATTTTTGTATTTAAAAAAAATTCATAACAATTTAAACTAATGTATTTTCGTAGGAACTAAAATATTTTTTTATGCGATCTTGACTCTTACTGCCATTTAATTATTATTTCTACATACTAAACATATTTATATTAGCAATTATTCACACTAACACAAATTATTTATTTTAGTGCTTTCACATGAATATCATAGTCTTATCTTAAATAACCCATTGCAACACAAAGCCGGCGAATCGCCGGCCAAGGTCAATTTGTCACCGACTCACAAAGCCGGCGATTTGCCGGTTTGCCTTTGAAGTGATTTTTTTACTTTAAAACTGAATGACAATAACTTTATCCATTAAAATGACATAAATAAGTATATTTCGGTTACTGATTTCATAATAAAATGTAATAATCACCATTTGTTTTATATTATTTATTACAAAATATTAATTTAGTCTTAATGTTATGGTAATAAAAAAATGTGTCGAAATTAAATAGTGTATTGTAAGACCAAATTCTGTCATCTTTATTAGAGGTGCAATGGGTTAAAATTGCAGTCTCTCCTGTGCGTACCTCAGGTCTGGGGCTCCATAATCTGACGGTAGATTCAATTCCACTAGTGGCTATAAGACACAATGTCGGGTGAACCTGAATACAGTTCACTATAGATTCATCTCCTTTCATGCAGCGAACAATATTCCCTGTTTTCCGGGACCAAATAAAGAAGGAACCGTCATCTGACCTGAAAATTCAATTTATATAAATTTTAACACAAATATGCATGTTTTTACAGAAATAATAGAAATACACTGAGACTTTTTAAACCCAACAATCTTGTTTCATTTTCATTTCAGGTATAAACAATAGACACATCAAACAATTAAATATATGTACAAAAGTAAATAGCGAATTTGTTATTATTAATCATATAAAAAATTAACTATCTTGGGAAACAAATCATAATAAAGTTTATTCAATAAATTATCAGAATGTAGAACAACCTACTGAATTTTTGTTTAAAATGAAATAATCTATCAGGATATTTCAAGTGATGTCGTACCAAATGTACAGGTATATAAACAAGTGCCTTTACTGTATGATTTAAAAAATATATACATGCCAAACAATAAAGATTCATATTTTTTCATATTTCCTTAATTGATTGATGTTTTTTGTAGATACTTCTGGATAAAACTCCAAAGTTAATGATTTAGATAAAATTATAAATAAAATTATCAACAAAACGTCTTGGCTTAGTTTCACTATTATTTAATTTTGACCAACGAGCGTTTTTGCCTAAGACGGCATCTTTCGGGCTATAATTTTGATTCTAATTTTATCTAAATCATTATTCTTAATTGATTTTTATACAGTACGCCCATCACATAATATACAACTTAAGAACAAACGTCTCTAGCAGTGCCTACATACAGAGAAAATTGCTCGTTGCTGAATGAGAAAAACTGTCCAAAGAAGCTCTGTGTAATTTAGTATCTCGGCATCTATGATTTATATGCGATGATTGTAGTTTTTTAGTTTTTTTTTTAAACTATATTTATATAATACTATATTATTATATTATATAAAACTATGTTTTTTTTATACTTAATATTCTGTGGAAAGTTTTTATTTAACAATACAAAATATATAAATACCCCGCAACAATAAATTTTCCATCTTGTCCAAGAAAATTAGCTTCTTTGATATCAGTAGTAGTATTGCAATGTCCCAAAAATCTATGGCAATAATCAATACAGGATCCTCTTAACTGCCTTTCCAAAAAACTGATTGGTGCGTAAGAAGAGTCATCCGGCTCTCCTGAAATTTATTAATACGTGTTTATAAAAGCTTCCATAAACCAAGATTTCACTCACCATAACAGACCAAGGGGCCCAAATCTCAGTGGCTAAATTACGGCAGAGAAAACAAAAAAAAATTTGCAAGATTTTAAGGATTATTAACCAGCAAACCTATTTTAATTAAACTGCAAGAATAAGTTTTTATATTTTAAAACAGATTATTATTATTTAAATCTATTTCAACAGAGAGGGAAAATATTTTTGAGGGGGGAATGGAAGTGGAAGTCTAGGCATTTACAGGGCTTACGACCTGTCATTGGCTGCTTTAAGTGGCCACTATACACACTGTGTAACTTTCACCATTCTGCCCATGTTTGAACATCCACATTTCCTCAACTCTTCCATCTGTTGACTTTTGTGAAGTAAAAGAGCTGAAACCTTTATCACGTGGGTGAGATTCATCCGGCTGAACCAAATCACCTACTAGGCAACGCTTGAAAACAATTTTCCAATTTTTATACTTCTTCTTTTATCAGGTAGTGAATTCAACAATGTTTGAGTATGTCCAAATGCTTTCAGATTATTATTTTTTAAATTTATAGTTGAAGTATATATAATATTATCAAAAACATTTTTCACTTTATGGTATGACATTTTACACTTGTGCATTTAAAAATTTAACAAATTTATCCAAACCAGTTAAGGTGTAACTCAAAATCAAAGGGGTTTATACAAATTTATAAACATATAAGTGTTATATTTGAAGCACTAACTTTGTGTAAGTAAGGAAATCACAGATTTAAAAAAAATTAAACACTACTTTTGAGAGAGTGGATATTCTTCTCATCATTGGCAACATTATTTTTTTGTTTTACAATAATTCATCATAATATTTTAGTAGGTTAATGCAATTTCAAATAGTAAAATAAAGCCGTGTTTATAAACTGTGATATGGCTGTTAAACCATAATCATAAATTAATGTGTAGAACTTGCAGGTACTGTTTTTAAACTTTGTCATGGTGCTTGGGCACTATATTGGATTAACGCAAGGTTGCAATCTAGGAACTTTTAATTCAATGTTTAAGAAACATCACTGAGACCTTACAGATGTTAGACAACACAGTTTTATTATTGGTTAGACACAGTTATTGCACCATAACTAATTTGTAATGCGTGCCTCTGTCCGTGAGCCAAAAGGAACCTGGCAAATAATCACCGTCATAAGTCACTTTCTCCAGTCTGTTCATTGCCAAGTTGATATCTTTCTGTAGCAGCCACACAGCATGAGAATTGTTTTGCTTGGGGAACTTATCCTTGAAGTAAACCAGGCACTCGTGAGCCTCTCTTGTCTTGTCCAGTTCCATGAGAGCCTTGGCCAAACGGAAGTGGGACTTCATGTGTTGAGAGTCAAGTTTTATAGCCGAGTAACAGTCCCTAATAGCTGCATATACATC
The DNA here is from genome assembly GCF_059751315.1 of Micrasema longulum. Lineage (NCBI taxonomy): Eukaryota > Metazoa > Arthropoda > Insecta > Trichoptera > Brachycentridae > Micrasema > Micrasema longulum. Next base: position 932,430 of record NW_028277590.1, on the reverse strand, counting down.
ACCAGCCCTGGAAAATTTAATATTTAAAATAGAATTATGATAATTGCCTACATTACTCAAGGTTTAGAATAAAATTTATAACTTATTACTATTATTATGTGTGATGCATAATACATAAATTAGTTAACAGATTAAGCTCTCTCCATACGTCGAAACTATTGCCCAAAGATCAATCTATGGATTTTTTCATTGTTAAACAGCACCCGATTCAACATAAATTGACAAAAGCATAAGGGTTGTTAATAACTGAAACAAACTGCCCCAAGAATGAGTCTTCCATCCTATCTCAACAACATTAAAACTAATTGTTTTTTTGTACAAATTTTAAAATATAAAGAATGGCTATGGTAACATTTTAAACCTATCTAATTTAAGTTACTCGCTTAAAAAAAAAAGATTTGTAGAAAAAAAATGTAGCATTATATATTTATAATATTGAAGCTCGTATTTTTATTGTCCATTACATAATTTAACACTAACTATTTATTGCTGTTTTGTTTTTTTAAAAAAACAATAGCAAAGGCCTTTTCATACCACCAAGATGGATACATTAATATAAATATGTTCATATCTTACCATTTCCTTCTCATAAGAGCAGCAGCTCTGTTTGAGTAAAGTACAGCACAATCGGAACACAGAGCAATGGCTTCATTATAAAGTTGAACTGCCAGTGTGTAATTATTTTGACGTATTTCTTCATTTGCCTGAAAAAATTCTCCATAAATTAACATAAAGTCAATTTACTGTCTTCTTCTCCCCCGACGTTGGCGATCACTACAGCGAAAGCATGTGTATATGTCCTGCGCTAATTTTAATTTTACATCTGTCCTGTGCTAATTTTACGTTTCGCAGCCAGGGCGACTGCTTATTGATGTACTCGCCGTGGTGATTCCTGGGTAAAAAGATGACCAGAGTGGTTTCCCGTTGCCTTCTCTGGTAATTGTCACAATGTCCAAATACATTTGTAAATTTTCCCCTTCTTAATTTTTTGACAAATAAACACCAAATGCTGTATGTTTACATAATAAAATATTTCATTGGTGCATGTACAAATCAGATCTGCAAATTAGTAATTAATTTTAAAATATTGGCATTCCAATTTTTTTTTTTTCAAAGAGTCCTTATTTCAATACATCCTTTAGTAAAGTGAATGCAATTCCCGTTTTAAAAAATAAAATAAGATCTGACGAAGCTTTCTTTATAGTAAAACTTGATTTTAGACCCAGTAAATTTTACTTCAGAAGACAGCAATTTTTTTTATTTCAAATACTCTTCTCAAAAAACTGTACCTATTATTGTTAAGATATGTTGAAGTAATTTGGATCGAGAAACATACAAAATTCAGGAAATTAAGACCTATATTCGAATACCCAAAACTCTTTTTGAAATGATAAAAAGATAATTAAATTAAACAAAAATGCAAAATATTTTTATAATCACCCGTTCTTTGAGGTCTTTGACTTTCTTTGGTAAAACATATTCTTTGGATTGGTCCGTTTCAGCATTGTTTCCACTATTGGAGCTCGTGTCTTCTGGTGGAGGCATTACATCCATGTTTTCCGGAGTAGTGAATCCGTTAGTTCCATTGCCGTTGGAGTTGATCTTCTTGTTGTGATGATTATGTTGGATCACGAAACTCTCTAGCAAGACGGGCAGTCGGTGAGAGTTGATGTCAAACAAGTACACTTGATCCGATCCTAAATTTACGAGCAATTCATTTCCGTCGGCGCTAAACGTTAAATAGGTTGTTGCTCTCTTCTCTAATGATGTTTCGTACTGATGAAGAGAAGACAAATATCCTGAAAATAATCAATAATTTTAGTTTTACAAAATAAATTCTTCTTCATTGTCTCACTAAATATGGTAAGCGCTATGGTCTCCGGGGATGTCAGATACCTCCCAGTACTGCACCAAATTGAAGACTCTTTTAAATCTTTTATTTATTTAGTCCATCTTGTAGATGACCATTCTCTTGCTTACTTAACCCCCAACTGCCTCTGTTACTAGCAGCTTTTCAAGCAAATAAAATATATACATTAAATAAAATTTGAAAGAAGACATTTTCAAGACTCAGAGCATTGATTATTCAATCATATTTACTGACGAGTTCATTTTATTTGAAGAAACACATTCCATAATAATGTCCATAGAGAATTTCTGAGACAATCTGGTAGTCCATTAAAACATGTATAAACAATATATAAATGATAAAATAAATAAAACATTGCCCCATAATAGATTGCCCAAAATTACTGTCCCTGAGAAACGTTCGTGTACCCACAAGGACCACCAGACTCCAACACATGTTCCAGTGTGAGTACAATAGGACAAACTTTACCCACCATTCTCCCCTCCCCCAGTGAGCATCCACAGAACAGCTAATAATTATGCTGAGCTGTTGGACTTGCTCCACACCACTCCTGCTGCTATCAAATTAGCTATCCTATCTATCGAACGGCCATCCCCTCAATTCTCTTCTATTTAATATGTTTCTCCATTTATCTTCACTTTATTTTCTTTTCTTTAAATGAATTACATATTAAGTGTAATAGTTGTGAGTTTATTTTTGTTATTTTAACTGTTTATTGTAAGAAGCCCTCTGGGCGTTAATTATTAAATAAATAAAACAACTTTGTTTTTAACCACTTTTTTTTACCACTGACCGGTTTCAAGGCTATACAAGCTCCATTCTCAAGGCATATTTAACTAATGATTTCTTTCCTATTTTATTTTATCAGTATGCTGCCAATGAAACTAATAAATCAAGTTTTTTGTCTTGAAAGGATGGTAATGTGAGATTGATACGTTCGAAACTAGACAGGAGTGGACTAACAGAAATATTGTGTATACGGTTATTTATTATTTTCTTCTTGTTAAGAATCGCTCTTTTCATTTCTATAATTTCCAAGTTGTCTAATTGTAATATATCATTTTCAACATGAAGAACTTTTCATCCAGTGTCTTTATTGAAATTATGGTTATTTATTATGATTAAAATAATTACGATTAAATATAAAATTTATATCATATACAACATTCTAAAACGCGACAAGGACAGTTGAGAGTAATTAACCAAGGACTGAAATTATACAATAAACTACCAGACAAAACAGACAATCTTTACAAAAGATGTTAAAAATATTATCATTAACAACAGAATATGAATTTAATACATAATTTTATTTCTTATTTTAAAAAAACTAACTAAACTGGATTACCTGGAGCGAAATACTGCACACAGCTGCGTGGAATATTATTGTCTGGGTCACCTTGCCCTGCTTTGTTTATTCTAACAGTCAATCTTGCTTCACTTCTTCGTGGATAGTCAGAAGATGTCTGGAATCAAACAATAATGCATTAGCACGGAGCAATACTATTTTTAAAAAATTATTTGAACAAAGATACATTCGGTCTGTTGATTCTAAATAAACAGCTAAGAATTATATTTCAAAAGTTGAGAAAAAGGGAGAATGCTAATGTGGTTTCAAAAAAGTAGTAATTTACACACAGAATTTGACCTAGATGCCGCATAATTTAAAAAAATAAGTATTTTGTACTTTTATACACACAAACATTTCCATAATGCATATTTTTAACTAGTATAAATAACTTTTGACTTTTTATCTAAGACAAAAAATTGGGATCGACTTGTGGTAGAGATGGTAACCATATAACTCTTATACGGAGTCTGTATCACCACTAGGGCTACCATACGAGATTTAAAACTCTCGAAATTTTGAGTCTCGAGACTCTCGAGATGCTAGTATCAAAATTCCGCAACCAGAAGTATGATTATAAACATTCTAGAGGGTAAAGGACACACTGATTTTTTTTTAAAATTGCTAATTAAAAAATACAAAAATAACAATATCATATTACATAATATAATAATGAAAATGAAGGTAGAATTTTACAATCTCAGTGCTGAATCCAAAGAAAAAAACACACTCGCCAGGTTAAAACTGCCATTTTTTAATTAGACTGCAGCTGGATCAGTGCAGCACTGCTGGTACACTTAATTAGTTGTTAATTTAAGAAGATTGTTCTGTTTTGTTATTTTAGCTAGGCTATTGGGATCTGGTTTAGTAATACATAGATAATTGATTAGTATGTTTTGATATTTTTAATTGAATCGGCATTCACTTCGTAACACTTCATTACAAATAGTAACACTAATAACAAAGTTTTATTTTCATAATAATTTAGTATGTTTTGAAATTATTTTCATAAAAAGTTCAGCTATGATGTGATTTATTTACTACATGCAGTATATTTTTATAAGAATTATCATTAGTAACAAATAGTCTTGAAGTCTCAAAATTTCGAGACTCGGTCTACGAGTCTCGATCTCAAATTTTTGTCAAGACTGGAAGCCCTAATCACCACGGTACCACAAAGTAGCTAAAATTCATAACATAAACATATACATATTATGTTTTTATTATAAAGTGAAAAATTGCATAACTTACATATTGTAATTTAGACAGTTTTATCATTCTCCTGTCATAGAGTCGAACATAAAAATCATTAGCTCCTACTGCAAGCTGCTCTGGGCGACGAGGATTAATAGCCAGGCATTTGGCTTCCGCAAAACGTCCCAAATGATTGAGGAGATTTATCAACACATTTGAAGAGTCAGAATTACAAACATGCGGTGTCCGAAGGTCGTGTTGACTGTAATCAAGAAATCAATTATAGAGAACAATTAAATAATTCAAGTTGATGTGTTAAGAATATAAAATGAATTCAGTTTAGGGAGTTTTGAGCATGGGGATTTAAGTCTTCGCTGTATTTTATTAGAAAATTTCTTTAAATTTATAAAAACTATGTATCTGTTAAACTTCCTATAAATAAATAAATAAGTTTAATAGCTATATATTTATGTTATGTAAAATCACTCAATTAAAATTAATATACCGAATGGTTTGGAAGCCAGCTGTTCCTTTTTCAAGGTATGAAAATAAATTATTACTTAATTTATTTATTTATTTTTTTTGTTTAGAACAACAAATACAAAACTTTTTTTACATACGTGTTCTGACTTGGATTAAGTTGTGACTTACAGATGAATTAAAAAGTAAAATAATTGACATGTAAAACAATGCATTAGTAAAATGTTTTTAAAATTAGGTATAGAAATTCCAGAAAGAAGATCACTATTTTTTTGGTAATTTCTATAAATTATGTATTCTTAAATAAATTTTAATATTGTAAAACAAACTCAGTCTCTAAATTTGAGCATTGTAAAACAAACTCAGTCTCTAAATTTGAGCATCTTGCTCCATTGACAAGGTAGCAACGTTAAGTGTATCATGTAAATATATTATATACAAAACAATTTAGTAAACATTTTTTTAATTAAATAATTAATAAGTATAACAACTGACATAAATGAAACGATAGTTAAAATAATTCACATAAGTTAAAGTGATATATTGAATCTTCCCAAAAATTGGCACGAATTTTATTTATCTAATATGCATCTGCTAAGTGTTTCGGCCTCGAGGTGTAGTGGTCAGCGTGTTTGCCTGTCATGCAAGAGGTCTCGAGTTCAATTCCCGACATGGTTGACATTAAATATTTATTTAAAAGGGTGTTTTTCCAATATAATATTTCATAGTCCTGAGACTGGCACCTGCAGCGTAAGACTGATCATCTTACTTTCATATAACAAAAATGATCAAGATACACTGCAATTTGTTGACCAATTTAGTGCCCCATGCACCATTAGGTGTGGAAAGGGAACGAAGATGAAAAAGTGTGTTCAGGGTTTTATAAACATGAGACAACCTTTTTTTACACCTTGTCAAAGGAACAGTCATGTCAAAACGGTTTTCATTTTAATTTTAAGTGAGCTAAATAAATACATAGTTATATTTAATAAAGAAAATTTCAAAGTAAGTGCTTTAAATATCAATTAAAAATAATAATATAACCATTAGGAGACTACAAATTATGGACTTACAGAATGAATCCATCTTCTCCTGCCGACCACACTAAGTTGGGGCAGTCAGGAGCAGTAGCAAGTCTCTTAACACGACTACAGTGACATGAGCACACGGACACAGCATCACCGTCCGGAGAAGAACCGCCCACAATGTCTCGTATCATGACAGTGGAATCAGCAGCACAGGTTGCCAACATATACGATGACAGAAACTGGAAAATAAACAAAATTTAAAAAAACTAACCTTTTAGTATTATAATAAATTTTATTAATTCACAAATGGCGCCGTGGCGCAGTGGTTAGATGGCTAACTGGGAAACTGGCATTGCGGGTTCGATTCCTGCTAGTTGCAAGAATGAAATCTAAGAAAGATATTTTTTCTCTATTGGTCTGGGTGTTGTGGTGTATTTTTCATAACTTCCTTCCACATCCTATCTTTCTCACCTACTGACAAGTTTCTATTTTAGAGGTTAAAGTTTGTTAGGGGGTTATTCCTTCAAAAAAAAATTTTTTATTTTATATAACTGATTCATCTACATTTGAGGGTATTACTTGCAAACACGGCTTATTCCGATACAAGCATATTGGAACGAGCCTTGTTTGCAAATGACACCCTCATTTATTGGGACACGAGCAATGACGTGTAATTAATTAGAAGCATAATAGATGGCATTTCAATTTATAGGTCTCATTGCCTTCCTTGCATCTCTTTCTCACATAAATATTTTCATGTATATTGTGATTTGCTATCTCTTTTTTTTCAAATTGTTGAGGGCAACTGCTAAAGAATTGCAATAGACACAAGTCCCAACTTCATGGGACTAAAGTCATGTGTTGAGTTGGGACAAATAATATACTACAATAATATAGTACAACAATAATATCGCAGGGTAATCACTACAATTAGGTTACTTCAAAATCAGCATTTGTGAGTTACCCACTAAAAACACCCTCTTTTATCCTCCTTCATGAATGCTACAAATAGACAAGTCATCCATTCAAATCAATATTATTTTAATAAATCACAACTTGTTTATTTGTAGTATTCATGGAGGAAGATACAAATGTGTTTATTTTTTCAATCTTAGTATAAATAATAAGTTCTTTGGAGGACTTATTGCTAAAGGCAATATCTTCCAGCCAACTGAAGTATTTTTTTAGTGGGTAACTAGAAAATATTATTGGGTAACAAAACATCATTAAAAAATAACAAATAGCATATCAATATAGAAAGAATAAGCAAAGACAAACATTTGATTATCAAGGCGTTCCCAACTCAAATCCCTCTCCCCAAGGAAAATCCAGTCCTGAACTCTTGACAATTGATTTTGTCCTTGTGATCTAAATACGCTCTTGAAAAATATTTCACACTCGGTGCGAAAAAGGCCTGTGAGCAAAAGTCATGGATTTTAGGTATTATATCATTCATACTCTGGGAAAACCTCATACGAACATTATGCTCCTCTTTAGTACCTCTCCTTATTGTTCGACCAGAAGTGTGTAAATGCTTATTTTATGTAAAATTGTCTCACATCCAGAACCTTCACACACTGGAACAACAGTTCTGGTGGATATGCTGGAGGGCACCGGAATATGATCCTCATCAATAATTTCTGTGAAATTATGAGATGCTTTATGATAGATGTTGCACAACCCCCCCGCTAGCTATTTCATAGGTTGCAGTAGATTAAAACAGAGCAAAGTACACACTTCTGAGTGCCACTATCCAAAATGTCTCTGAGGGAGCAGAATAGATGACAGCTTTCTCAACCTTGAAGCCAGTGACCGGAACTGAGCCTTCCATCGCAGATCCCTATCAATGATAACTATAATAATAACTATATTATTATTATTTAGTTTTAAGGGAGCAGCTTAAAGCTGATATACTCAAATCTATTTATATGCAAATTAGTTGTTGAATATTCACTTGTCCAAAACAAGTCTAACCCATTTTTTAAAGTGTTGAGACTACACGTTGAGACCAGTTTTGAAGTTGTTGAGACCAGTTTTTTTATTAGCTTATTCTAACTATCGAAAACCTTGTTGCTCAGGAAATGCTTCTGTGAGTTTAGGTTAAATCCGGTTCTCTCTTGTAATATGTCATTCATTTTTTAAGAAACAGAAAGAAAAAAAATTGTGCGTACCTTAACGGAAAATATATTTCCATTGTGTCCTGTAGATATTGTCCGTAGTGCTTTGTGTCGATACGGATCCCATAGTATGACATGAAGATCATCAGAAGCCGATGCTAAAATACTAGTAGTAAAATAAAATAGCATTTTAAGAATCACAAATAAAATCCACATATATATTAACTAATATTTTTTACTAAAAATAAACATCCATATAGGTAGAACAGATACTGGTTTATGATTTCTCCAAATTATTAATCAAACTTTTTGGTTGGGTTCGACTTATTTCTATATTCACCATTAAACTCTTTCACCTAGGTAGGCATGGAAGTTTGGTTGGTTATAATGATAAACCATGGAGTTTTATTAAGAAATATCTGCAAAATCCACAAATTATTTACATTAGATTAAATATCTAACTTGCTGAAAGGGGTGCCCTTCCATTGCATATACAAAAGAAAAGAGACTTGATAAAGACAGGTTTTTATGAACAAAGACACAGAATTTGTCTACATTTAAAAAAATCTTTATTTATTCTTCGATATTAATAATGTCCTCTTCAAAAGTAATCACCAACACTGCATTTAATTTTGTTTTTAACGCAAAACTTAATACAAATCCTTAGCTCTGTCATTTTTACTCTGGATTAATTTTAAAAATTGGCTGATCACACCAAAACATGTCTTACTAGTTTTCCAAAATCCAACCACGCGTCCAAAATGGCAGAAAATTGGCATTTTAATTATAAACATGTGTACAAATCTAGGAAAAAACAAGGCTCTTAGAATTACGCATTTAAATTCGAAATTAAAATATTCAATGTATTTTTTAATAACACCTCATACACAAGATTAAAAAACACGCAAATCATATATGTATCATTTAATTTGAATACTAGTTTGGGAAATCATCGCTGGAAACATGGTTGTCCATTTCACTATAGTCAACCAATTGAAAAACCGCTTGGATGATTTTTAATTGCGTAAATAATGAGTACTAGACAGACACCAGCAAAGGGTGCTTGTCTATAACCTAATAATAATTATAATATCATCTACAGTAGCTTATATAATTCAAATTTACAAATTGTTTTTAATCACTCATCATTATCCCAACCTCGCGTAATGGTGCATTGGTACACAAATCTTACCGTACCTCGATTTTTTTTACGTAAAAGCAAGACGATTAATCTTATGCTTCAGATGCCAGTCCAGAGACTATGAAACATTGCAGTGATAAACAAAATTTAAAAATAAATATTTCAGGTCGACCTTGCCGAGAATCAAACCCAAGACTTAAACATGATAAGCGAAGGGCCTAGCAACTACGTCACGAGGGAGCGATAATAATTATAAGGCACATATATTTTTCAAGATAAAAATAGAATGGAATATAACTATTCGACTATCACTAAGAAATACCTATTTTTGCTTCGTAAAACTGATAATTAGGTAATAAATTAATAGTAAAATAAGTTTACGAAAACGAATATTCAAAGAGTTTTAGGAATCAGAAAGAAAATCAATCATCTAACACTAAATGCTTTTCTTTCGTCCGTGATATAAATATTTTATTATTTCGTACAAATAATCTACATTTTGCGTTTAGTTTGGCTACTCGATTGTAAGGGGCGAGAAAATAAGAATAAAAAATACAAAATTAAACATATTGCACATACGATCCATCACTGTTCCACTCGAGGCAGTTGACGCAGCCAAAATGGCCCGTCAGTTCCTTCTCCAGCCCCAATCTGTCGACGAGACTGCTGGTGACTTGGAGTCCTCGCTGATACTTTCTGCAAATATTACCGTCGCCTCTTTCTCGGGCGCGAGTCATCGCGACCGTGCCATCGTCCCATTCTGATCTCAGCACCATATTCTATTTTAATTACTCGCGTGCTGAACATATAATACAATCATGAAACCTTTGACTATTAGTTAAACTTGAAGTAATTGTTTATGCGAAGGAAAATCAGTATAAAAACAACAACTGTGGCTGGATATACAAAAATAATCGTTCCAATCGTTATCGAACAATTTTTCAAAGCTGTCAAAACTTTTGACAGCTTATCCACTTTCCACCATGTCATAGATATATTTTTATTGTCTATCACAAATTAAATTCGCCGACGAATGCTAAAGATCATTTTTTTTATCTTTATTTTATACAAAAAAAAACTTTATGAATGACGACGACAATATTGAGCAAACTCGGACTTAATTTAAAACAAATATATTATATTATAGAAGCTAAAAGCAAAAGAAAAATTAATGAAATTAACATTTACGACAATGCACGGAATATAAACCACGGTTGAGTTTTTTTATTGGCGTTTTTTGTTAGAACTGCATTTTTATTATAATAATAAAGTTTTATAAATATTTCCATAGTTTTATTCTACTTAAAGTTATGATTTTTACCAGTTACCGGGTTTCGTCGTGGCCGACACCAATTCCAACAATTTTGTTTTTCAAAAATGATTTAACTTTTGTGTTTTTAGTGTAAAATATAAAATGTAAAATGTAAATTAATGGTCTCATTTCCAAATGGCAATTTCTTCCAACCAATCAATAAAATAAAAGCTTTATTTATTTTATAAAATTTACAAAACATATTCAACAGAAAATAAAATAAATAACTACAGATGCTCATTAACATAAATAACTGTATTTGTACATGAATTATCTTAAGGTGGAGACGCACATGTTACGACTACATGAAATTTCTCGATTTGGTCGTATGAATGTCACTTCATGACATGTGCAGTGAGATGTATTATGTTACTTTATCAATATTTTTTTGGGATATTTCTAAAACACAAACATGTCTTGGATGGTTTTTTATTACGTTTAAGCTTGGAAAACATTCGATGAACTGTCAGAAAAGGCAGCGATTATCTTGTGTTCGATTTATTCTAGAAAAAAAAAAAAAATAAATAAATCATTTTAAAAAAACCTTTTGAACTTGCATTCCGGTGTTTTGTTTTTACATAGTACTTTGTCTAAAATTACCTTGAGGGTCCCTACGGTGCTTAGAGTATATACATATTCATATGTATATACTCTAAGCATATTCATATGTATATACTCTAAGCTAAGGTGACTTTCACAGACATATCTTTGAAAACACAGCCAAACTAGATTGACCTTTAAATGGTTTCATTTTTGGGTTAATTCTGAAAGTTTATATTTTTTTCCGCTAGATGAACAAGTCGATAAATTTCATGTAGTCGTAACATGTGCCTCTCCGCCATACTTCGAAATGTATAATTTTTTTTATAAGCAAATTTTATAAAAATAATGCAAACAGCGTGTTGCAGATGTTTTTCAATACTTTTTTTTCTTTGTTGATTAAAATATTAATTGAATTAGATATATATTAAATAACTATCAATAACACCTTATGTTTTTTTATGTAAAAGAACTAAAATATAGTAACATGAATATATAAATAAGCTCTTAGTTATAAGCACCTAGTGATGAACTAGTCATCTAGTTTAGTGGAAATTGAAAAATTGTGATATTTTGTACGCAAATAAATATCAGAACAATACCACATACATTTCAAAACAAGGCAAAGACAATCAAGACTAATAAATCAGGGACTGAAATTATACAATAAACTACTAGACAAAACTAAACAAAAGACGTAAACAAAATTTTCAAAAGGCATTAAAATATAATTATCAACAACCAACCATAAATCAAAAAGATATGTTATTTTTGTAAAATGAATGTAATAATCCTTAAGGGTTAATAAATGAATTTCAAATAAAAAAGAAAAAAAAAGAAAAAAAAGTCAGTCCGACCTCTATCGACAGTGTCCCACGTGCGAATGTCAGATTGAGGAGGAAGATCTAAATCATGTTTTTTTTTATACCCTATAAATGATTGTTATCTTGAGTTCCTATCTGACCTATTCGATATCCCCCAATAAACATGTATTTAAAATTTTATGTAAATTTCTAGTTATAAATTATGTTCAGCTGTAAATATGTTTTATTATTATATGTTTATGATAATTTGATTAAATACTAACTTTTTAACTTGTATTTATTATATTACTAACACATGTGTAAATATGTAAAAAAAAAAAAACAAAAAACTCGACACCGGCCAGAACATCCGAGTTGAGGTGAAAAGCCCATAAAAAAACGAAGAAGAAGAAGAAGAAGAAGAAGATAGTGTCGATCTGTCCTAAATCTGTGCCTCTGCCATCTGTCATCGTGCTGTCAACAGTTGAACTTTCATCTAAATAAAAATTTGAAATCTGTTAAATTATCAATAATATTGTCAATTTTGTGATTTAATGTGAACAGATGTGCTCATTTATAAATTTTTAAATAAAATGATTTAATGTAAATTGCAATAACTTCACATCATTAACTAACAATATAGTTAAGGTTTTGTTTTGTTAAACCAGTTACAATAAATTTGCAAAAATGGGAGAAAGGAAAGGCCAAAATCTATATTATCCTCCGGATTATGATCCCAGAGTTGGAGGACTCAACAAATTTATGGGAACTCATGCATTACGCGAACGTGCAAGAAAATTACACTTGGGGATTTTGATAATTAGATTTGAAATGCCATATAACATCTGGTGTGATGGCTGTAACAATCATATAGGAATGGGTGTCCGATATAATGCTGAGAAAACCAAAATAGGAATGTACTATACTACACCGGTATATCAATTCAGAATGAAATGCCATTTATGTGACAATCATTTTGAAATAAAGACTGATCCTGGAGTAAGTAAAACATATTTCTTTAAATACCTTAGGTACTAATAGAACTAGAATAACAGATAGCTTTTTAACATAAACCATACTACATTGCCAAATTCTATCTTGCGCACCTCCGATAAAATAGTCAACTCTGAAAATTCAGATTTTGGGTTAAATATTATTAATATCTCAAAATATTGTTGATAAATCTACCTAGTCCATGAAGAAGCATAGAAATGGAAAAAAATACCATTTTCAGGCGTTGCCTAGTATGTGGGTGAAATAATTCAATTAGATGAATCTCACCCGCATAAAAAAAGGTTTCAGCTCTTTAACTTCACAAACATCAACAGATGAAAGAATTGAAAGAATATAGATTTTCAAATATGGGCAGAATGGTGAATGTTACACAGTGTGTAAAGTGGCCACTTAAACCAGCCATTGACAGGTCATAAGCCCTGTAGATGCCTAGACTTCTATATTACCTTCTCTTAAATGTTCTTCATCTCTGTTGTCATATTGTAATATGGTAATAATAAATATTATTATTCGTATTAGGCAGGCAGCCTTTGCTGATGCGCCTTTATCTCGTGTACTGCTTTTTGTCCAAGTTCTTCTTCCTAAAAATAATCCAAATGGTTTTGGAACTGGTTGACTGAAATGGAATGGACAACTAGGCTTTGCAATTTATTCCAGTCTGAAACTACCCTGCTGGAAAGGAAGTTTTTATTGTGATTTAGGTGGAATTGAGGACGATTGAGCTTCCAGTTATGACCCAGTAAATTTGTGTTGGGATTTAATTTATAGGGGGGTGGTCATAGTAATTATTGAGTATCTTATAAGTTTCTATCAAGTCCCCTCTTTTCCATCGATCTTTCAATGATGTAAGCCCTAGTGCTTTTAATCTACCGTGTCAGGGCATCCTTTCGAGTAATTTGGGGATTTTTGTAGGACATCTTTGGAGTTTTTCCAATAACTCAATGTCTAGTAAAGTAGGGACTCCATACTTGATATCCATACTCCAATAAAGGTCTTACATAGGTCTAAATACACAGAATAAATTATGTGAAAAAAACTCTCATAGGCATAATAATTAAACGTAATGAAAATGATTTTGTTACCCTTTTTTGTAGCATTTAAAAAAAAACCTTAAAAGTATTCTTATCATCATTACTTGGTCTGATCCGTAGTCAATTTATGCATATCTCATCACCATTATCCATTTTTTAAATATGAATTAGATATTGTTATTTGTGGATAATGAAAGTAGAAAAGTAAAAGCATTCGCACATCTGATAAAACAGTCATAACTCAAAAAAGCAGGATTTCCAGGAGAGAGCCTAAAAACGAAAATATCATGTCTCAAAACCATGTTCTCATTTTATTTTTTAACCCTTTAAAGCGATGCCGAATTTGTCTTAAAAAATCACATTACATTTTTCAAAGAAAATCTCGATTTTCATAAAGAAATCAGAATAATGGATTTAAAAAAAATCAGATTAATGAGTGCGCAAGCATCAGCAGATAATGTAGAGGATGCGATATCTGTATGCGAATAAAAATCAGAAAACCTGTTTTACTTTATTTTATTTATTTATTCATTTACATACATAAGTTAATTGTACATTATTTGAGACATAAATCCCAACTCCATGGGACTAAAAGTCCTGTGTTGAGATGGGATGACTGCACAATGAGAAATACCTGATGAAATGAAAGAAATAAAGCCTTGTTGAAATATTTCCAATCAATTTGAAAAAAATATGTTCTTGAATTTTTTTATATAAAATAATGTAATGTTATTAAAAGTTTATATTATTTTTTAAGATGTTATGAACTACCTTAATGTAACATAAAATAAAACAAAAATCGCCAACAAAACAAAAGCAAAGACAAATATACAAACGATGATCTAGGGCTCTAGAGCAATAATAACTATAAGACATAACATTATAGGTAACCTACCTATATTATTTATTTTTTCTATTATAATTGCAGAATTTAGACTATGTTATCGTGTCAGGAGCCAGAAGACAAGAGAACAGATGGGACCCAACTGAGAATGGACAAATTGTGGCAGATACAAAGGAAACTCAAAAGCGTTTATTTGATGACCCGATGTTTAAATTGGAACACAAGTCAGAAGACATTAAAGCGGCGGCCGATGCTAAACCTAGGATCGGAAGATTATTTAACAGAAATGAGACGCTGTGGAAAGACAACTACGAAGCTAATTGCCTCTTACGAAAGAATTTTAGAGTAAGTTCGTTTATTTAACTTTATTTACTTTTAAAAAAAGTAATTTTTGAAAATTTAAATTGAAAACATACTCTACATAATTTCATATAATATTCCCAAGGAGTTTTTGTAGAAAACTCATTTAGGGGCATGCAGATAACGAGACGTATTTATATTTTAAACTATAACATTATTTTCAAAACCAGAATTTATGATGCACTACAAATTAAAAGAGTATAAAAAAGTTTCACAAAATAAACATAATGCAAGCCAATAAGGTAAGGAAATTAATTCAAAATGATCTACACATAATAAAATCTATAAAAGAAATAATAAAAAGTTCAAAAATTACATGTGTGTACATATTACAAGTTGAATGAGTATGATATAAAATGTTAAAAAATTACATAATTACAAGCATGGAAAAGTTTTGAAAATTAACAAAATATATGTGCCCAATACAAGCTAAAAAAGTATGAAAAGTGTATTAAAATTATTTACATAATAACAAGCTAAAAAAGTATGAAAAGAATAAAAATCATTTTAAAAGTATTAAACATTACATATACAAGCTAAAACGGTAAAATATTACAAATTGCATGTTCAAATTATATTAACATATTACAACAGAGATGAAGAACATTTCAGAGAAGGTAATATAGAAGTATAGGCATTTACAAGGCTTATGACCTGTCATTGGCTGGTTTAAGTGGCCACTTTACACACTGTGTTTCATTCACCATTCTGCCCATATTTGAACATCTATATTCCTTCAATTCTTTCATCTGTTGATGTTTGTGAAGTTGAAGAGCTGAAACCTTTATTTATGCGGGTGACATTCATCTAATTGAAAGTTCATAAGCCCTGTAAATGCTTTGACTTCTATATTACCTTCTCTTAAATGTTCTTCATCTCTGTTGTAATATGTTAATGTTAACAGCTCCCCGGGGAGTTGAATCCAGTCCTTGTCTACAAAAATTTGGACAAACTCGAAATATTTTTCAAATTATATGTAAAATATTACAAATTATATGTTCAAGATGATATTATTGTATTGGTATTATAACGCTCTCTAAATTTTTGCCAATTTACAAAGTGGCTAGCCAAACTGTAAAATGCCTAATCATCGTTTAGCCATTGTACAATATGGAGCCGTTTCGTAATTTGGCTAGGCAATATGTAATCCACCTAAAATTAATCCGGCCCAAAACCAATCCGGCTGCGACATATATACACCTTTGATCAAGTGGCAACTCCTCTTATGATACTAGTCTTATTTTAAAGCTGTATCCTCCTAACATTTTAATAACACATTTTTTCAGAATAAAAGCAAAGAACTTCGTTTGTCCAAGCAACAAGACTTATCATTACTAGAAAAGTCTTCTCTGGATATCACATTGCTTCCCGAGAGCCAAGAAGATCGCAGACTAGCCGCTTTACTAGCCCTTAAGCCGGCGCGTGATATAAATGAAAAGCAGGTCGCTGCTAGAATGTCTATCATCAATAGTCCGGCTCTACCTAGTTCCAGTGGGCTCATTACTTCCTTCGGAGGGTTGAAGAAAGAAAGACTTCTCAGTCAAAGCAAACTACTTAATAGAACAACATTAGGCATATCTATTAAACCAAAGAAAAGTCCATCTTCAGAAGCAGCATCGTCACCTTTAGAAGCAGTTTCAGCAGAAAACAGTACTGAAAAAGTAACCGAATTTCATTTTATGTCAGATGAAAATAAGTCAGTCATTGCTGAGGTAAAAACAAGTGTCAAAAGAAAAATTGATGAGGAATCAACCAATGACAAAAAAGCTAAGTTGTCTCTTGTTTGTGACTATGATTCAACTTCCAGTTCTGAAAGTTGAAATTATATTATTTGCAAGGCAGTTCAACCAGATTAAAAAAAAAAAAATAACCCGCTAAGCCTCTTCTTGAGAGGCTTATCAGCAGGTGGGAAATAGGATATGGAAGGAAGTTATGAAAAATACACCACAACATCAAGACCAATTTAGAAAACAATATTTCTTGGATTTTTTCTTGCAACCGGCGGGAATCCAACGACACTAGAGCAGCACTGCGCTGCGTGATGCGGCAACATGAAATATTATTGTTCACTTCCATACAAATTTTTGGCGCGGAAGTTCAGCAATGCTGTAGTACGGTTTGACCTTTAGCTGTCTAACCAACTGCGTCACGGTGCCTGTCTTATTTAATATATTTATTGTTGTATTTTTAAATATACATAATTTAAAAAATGTTAACATTTTTATGGTTTAATTGAGTATTTAAATTTGAGGCTACATATATCGACTGTGCGCGCTATAGGAAAAAGTAATTGCTAGAGCAGGATTCAAACCTCGGGACCACCAATTAAATCAAAAGAGATTAGGAAAAATGGTTTGAGTTATTTTTAAATTACAAAATAATTCTTTTTTTTATTACCAAATAAAACAAAGTTATTTTTAAATACATTTTTATTTACCTTTTCACAGGTAATCAAATTGCTATGGGTTAGTAAATATTGGTTACATGCATAACTGTAGTATATATACATATTTATGCTCAATTATCCTAACTTATGGATAGTTTTCAATATTAGATCATAGGCCAATTGTAAAGAATTGATATACAGAATAAAAAATGACACAACAAGAATAAAATTAACACACCGCTTTGATCAATTCGACAGCCAGATGCACCGGATAAGATTACAAAGATGTTTAAAGTTAAATTTATAAGATGCTGTACCTGAATAAATAATTATTGATGTATTGTTTAAACTTTAATTTAATTGATATTACAATTACTGCATTTGCACAAGCTTTTATCAAAATAATGATAAAAATCACATGTTTCTTTTATACAAAACGGTAACTCAAAAAATAAATAATTACATTACATAAACAGGTAAACAACATTTGATTTTTAATGAACAAATTTTGTGTAGCTTTTAACAGATAAGATACTAATTTACGCAATTACCGATGCAAAACCAACCAGTTTTGAAAAATATTTACTATATTAAAATTACAAAAAGTTTCATTAAAAAAATAGTAATAAAACAATCCCCAAGGTGCAATGGCAAAGACTTGGTAGACGGGAATTCCAGGATTGATTCCCGGTACTTAGAAAACTGATTTTTCTAAATGTTCTATTCACCACTGTTTCGTGACAGTCTAACTTTAAACATCTTTTGGACTTATAAATCTATAGATAGACATATATGCACTATATAATTGTATTTCATTCACATGGAAAATTGCAAACAGGCTTTCAAAAAATATTTTATTAAATATTTATTTTCATTATTTAGTATTATAATATTTATGTAGTTGTATATTATTTAAAAGGGAAAGTAATAATAATATTGTCAGTGAGGAAGAGAGTACAAATAGGCTAAGATTGTGTAAGATTATACAAAAAGCCATGAATAATTGTAGGACGCAGGTGTTTGGAATCTATATAAATAAGCTCCAGATAACCCAAATTTGTCATTATTAAATTTGAAATCGCTAAGTTTTTTAATCTTTGCATCCAGCAGAATTGTATAATTTAAACGCAATATTTTTCAGATTATGAAAGAAAACATTAGGTAATGTGGTTTCATAGTCTTCCTTTTTAAATATGCATGTATTCCTTAATAATAATAGTGAACTTACAACTCTTACAATTGGATTGGAAAAATTAAAACTAAAATTACATCTCAGCATTTATAAAATGTAGCTTAGGTAACAAATAATGTAGTCTTATTGTGGTAAATTTTATTATTATAGAAAACAAATTTCCATCTTAATTAAAAAAATTAAAACACTTCGTTACAATCAATTGCCCATTTTTCCGTTTTCATAAATTTTATATCAGAGCCCTTGAAAGCAGTTCTGTAGTAAATTTTTTTATTTTCATACGTATTTAAAAAAATAATAAAAGAAACTATTTTAACACTTAAATAAATAATAAATGCAATATATTCGCAAGAATAAATATTTTCGTAACAAAAACCCAAGTTTTTATCACAGGAATTAAATCAAAATCAATTTTAAAAAATGTGTTTATATGTAATTATATTTTACAGTAATATTTATTTAATTTTTCTACAAATTTACGCACAAGGGGCATTTATAAAGATAATATTACTACAGACATAGTAATAATAAAAAAACAACATTAATTAAAAAGAGGTATGTGAACCAAAAAAGGATGTTGTAATATAAATGAAAAAACATGTTGATTTCCTTTTTTAACTAAGAATTCAATATTAGAATAATTTCGGGGCCAGACGCGAAACTTCAGGGGAACATTCCTCATGGTAAACTTTAAAAAAAAAAGTTTTTTAATGAAAAACATTAATGATTATAATTTGAAAATGGAGACAATCCTTAATGTCTCCGACTAGCATCTCTTCCACATACCTCCACCCCCCCCCCCCCTACCCAGCCACTTTCCTAGTCCGTATCGGGTGCGTATCACTTTGTTGGTCAAATACCCTCAATTTTAAAAAAAAAAGTTTTTTCAAAAAAAGTATTAGGATATCTTTAAAAACATAAAAATATTCTTCTGAAGTTTCGTAGTATGGCTCTAAAACACCATGTATAAAAAATATACAATCTTTTCGATTATTACAAATAAAAAAAACAGATTTGATTAAGAATACCATATTGAAAATTGTTTAAACCTATACAAATTAATAAGGAAAAATTATACAGCCGACAGAGCTTGAATAAAAATATTTTTTGGCTAATTAAAATATTTTTTAAAGATATTTTTTTACATTTAACATCTTAAACAGTTAACATACATATTTCTAAAACACACTGATAGTTATTTAGTACGTTTTTGAAAACAACATTTCTATTAAAATTCTAAGTCTATTTTTAAATAAATATTTTCACAGAAAACTAACATCAAGCTAATATCACAACATAAATTCATCAGTGGAGGTCTATAGTAACACACAATATTATGTATTTTTACAAACTATAATTATTATTCTAGATACCGGTAAAATTAAGCTTTGGTAAGGTACACAATAAATTCAAGTCATTGTGCTATAATATGATATTATACTGTTATTAATATTTTTCCATCACGGACTGACAAGCACTTTAATTTATAAATACATACTTTGACTCCTGTA
Organism: Micrasema longulum; assembly: GCF_059751315.1. Classification (NCBI taxonomy): domain Eukaryota; kingdom Metazoa; phylum Arthropoda; class Insecta; order Trichoptera; family Brachycentridae; genus Micrasema; species Micrasema longulum. The sequence goes on along the minus strand of NW_028277590.1, from coordinate 912,259 downwards.
TAAACATTTTTTCCTCTAAAACTGCTATACTATTTCAATGTTTGTTTTTGTCCCGGTTTCCTTAATGTACAAAATAAGATAAAAATAATCATGTAAAAGCCATGATAAATTCAAACATTTTTTTGTGGAAGTATTTATACTCGAAAATACTTAAAATAGTTTACTAAATTTGGTTTTTGTCACAAAATGTGCGCATGTGTTAAATAGACAGAAAATAAAAGGAAATTATAAAATGTCATTTTGTGGCATATGGATACAAGGTATATCCAGAAAGCAAGTTCCGCTTGTATTTCTTGCCACCGTAGCACTGCGATCACAATTGTGCGCATGTGTGGTACTTACCCAAACCTATTGAGAAGGAGTTGACACCATTATGAGTTAGCTGCCTGTTGTGTACGCTTCATGGTGCTTGTTTAAAATGTCGAATAAAATTAAAAATCCCACCGCTTGTGAGATTAGGTCGGTAATTTGTTTCCTTAATGCGAAGAACATTAAACCAGTCCACATTCATCAACAACAGGCATGCGAAGTGTACGAAGATTATGTGATAGGTGATTTAATGGTGTACTCATGTAGAAAAATAATTCAAGATCTAAAATTTTTTTCACAATATTTCTTTTCTGAATATTTACTTGTTTTCTTTAACCTGTCAAACGGAAATTACTTTCAGGATATACCTTGTAAATATTTCCATTGTTTCCTAAAATTCTCAGGTAATTAATATTTTGCACTTTACCTTTAGAAGAAGAATTCAATATGTAGAGTGAAACTACAATTTTTGAACTGGACTCATTTATTTCATATTTGATTAGTGTGTTTTTATTTGAAGAAAATCCGATTGACATTAAAAGTTATGAAATTATTAAAAACATTGAAAATCTCATGCATATTTCTTTGCCATAGAGTACTTTAAAATAAGCTTAATAGGCACACGCATAATAGTAATTTCTTAATTTTATTAGTTGAAATTCAGATTCCTTAATACGTATATTATTTTCCTCCATTAATCCAAAACTGGACTTATAAAAGTCAGACGATCTCTTTGGGTTCTGAGAAGAAGTTAAAATTCAGACTAAGAACCAGGTGATTGTTAAAATAGCAGAAGGCACCAAAAAATTATAATTATGAAAATCTTGATAAAAATTAATTGTCTAAAATTAGTGAAAAAAACGCGCTAGAAAAATGTATCTTTAAAACAGAGTAAAACGATATTCTAATTTCATCAGTAAATTTCACAATCAATGTTTTTTTTATTTGAAAAAAATAATTATTTTTAAATACGTTTTGTGATGTTTTGTTTAAGCTTCAGAAGCTGTGTTCAACTTAGGTAATTTAGAGTCAAAATAAAATTAAACACATTTAAATCATTTCAGAGTTTTTCAATTGAAAATGTACATATTTATATCAATTTACCCTTCTGAGTTTTATTATGGCGTATATTTGTGAGCATTCAGTCCAAAGGGATATTCTATACTTGACTAAGAATAATAATACTGATATCCAATTTGGTTTTAAATTTTATAAAGAAATAGTTAATCAGACGATTAAAATGTATATTTTTTTTAACAAGGATAGAATTATTTTTTTTATAAATGCTTTGGCGTAGAAAAATGGCTTAAATATCCTTCAATAAAAAATATCAAAGTAATGAAACAAAACTAATCGAAGATTTGTGCATATGATGCATGCTGTTAAGTGATTTTTGATAATGTTACTTTAATATGTATTGTGTTGATATTTTTTCTCACGTTCAATCTAATCAAAACCATATTTTTCCTAAAATAAAATTATCTTATATTTTTATTATTTATCAATTATTCGTACTGTTACTTTTTGTAAAATGATAATTCAAAACATAATTGTTATTTTGTATTTTTGTGAATAAATCAGACATTTGTTGGGCAGTGCTTGTCCTCCATATTTAAGATAAGCGCCGATTCTATTTTAGATTGTAGCCATTTCAAAACTTCGGGATCCTCACATTCCACAATGCGTTCGTCGTTTGAAAAGTAGTTTGCACTATCATCCTAAAAATAAATTAAAAAACAATTATAAGACGGCAGTTCTTCTTTTAAGTAATCTATTTCATGGTATGAAAGTTGATCAAATAAGACAATGAAAAAAAGTGTAGAAAACTCCAAACCTGTATTAGCACTGCAACGTCAAACACTTTAATTTGCGAGAAAAATATAATCTTGTAATCTTGTAATTATGGATTATATTTTTATTGATGTATTAAATTTACATTACAAACCTGTCTGATACTGAATATAAGTTTATTTTGGTTGATTGTTGGTACACCTATGACATCATCCATTCTGAGGGTCCATTCTGTTTGCCAAGGACCACCGGAGTTGCCTGTCCTTATAAGGAATATTTGCCTGTAAAAATACTCGATTAAAATATCATTTAATCAAATTATTGTTCAAATCGATTTGAGCTGTAATTGTTATAGTTTGATTAAATTTTTTTAAAAAACATAGGAACTTCAGCCCTGTGGGAAATTGGATACAAAAAATGATTTCTTACGCGCGGTAAAAATAAGAGCATTAAATGTATGAAAAAATAATAAAAAATATTTTAATATAAACCAAATACTTTGAACGATGTCACTAGTTCATATGAATCAACCAATGATAAGAAAATTGTGGAAGATTTTCAACGGACCAATCGGAAGAACCGACCGAGAAGAAGCGGAAATGAACTTGAGACATCACACGCGCAGTAATTTCATAAATACAAAACTTAAAAAAAAGCATACTTTAATATAATCTTTTTCTACTCTTCCATACCTTGAAAATAAACTTCCCAGATTCACAAATTCTACTCTTAACACAAATTGTGTGTTTTTATACAATATTCTTGTTAATGGTTATATTTTTTAGATGCTTAACATAAGTATTTTTCTTATACACATTGAATAGGCAGAACTTACTGCAATGTCAGGAGAAGTATGACCCTAGCATTCGGAGTTAGGGCAGCGTGAGCGATATAGAGGTCTGTATCCACAAAATGTCCCCTGCCCAGAGAAGCTAATAGTCTCAAACCTAGAGCTTGGTATGTTGAGTATGGCTTAATACCCTGGAATAAAGTCAAAGTATTTCTTTAGCATGTTTTAATGCAATGGCACCTAATTTATTTTGATCGGCGATCATAACAATTCAAAGCTTCCATTTTTTAATTATTTTCTTAAATGCTATCATAGAAATGGCACTACCAAAAGTGACAAGGGGAAAATAAGAAAGCAATAAGGAGTTTATATATGAGTGTTTTTTTTTTGTGTGTAATTATGTTGTATTTTTTCATACAAAACAAGCTGATATTTTATTTTTGAAAAATTGAAGGTGGATTACGATAGTGGTTAGAGGGATATTATATCTGAAATGATATTTAGTAGTTTACCTCGAGAGGGTGGCAGTATCTCGGTAGTCGAGCCCTCAGTACCAGGGGCCTGCCCCGGTCTGCCGCGGTGCGCAGTGCCCCCAGGGCCAGCGAAGCCCCCCCTGTCCCTCGTGCCCCCGACGCACTCAAGTGCCCACCGCAACCGCGCACCACTCCTTCCACACACTCATTTCTCCCACCTAAACAAGTAAATATCCAAAATACATGATATGTATACAACTTGTAGATTAAATATAATATCACACATCCGATAAAATAGACTCGTAACTCAAAAAAGCCAAATTTCCAGCAAAGCAAAGAGAGTTTGTTATAAAGCCATCATGCGGACAAATTGCAAAACTAGAATTACGTAAATTTTTTAGCATACAAGTTTTTTTCAATAATGTGTTCTGTATACTTGGCTATAAATCAGAATTTAAATATTTTTTTATTTGAAATTTATTTATAAACCCTTACAGATTACATTCATTTAACAAAATAATTTTTCTTTTTAAATTCATATTCTATTGTTAACAATAATATTTTTAGCATCTTTGCAAAGGTTATCGGAGTCATTTTATTTTGTTTTGTCTGGTAGTTTATTGTACAATTTCATTCTCTGGTTTATTGATCTCGACTGTCCTTGTCTCATTTTAAAATGTTGTATATTATATTGTTCTGATATTCTTTGAGTAATGACTATTTCAGATGTGCGACATGTTTCAATAATATTTATTTTGTTATTCTTTAAGACAGTGGAATCTCCTTATTGTGATCATAACCGGTTGATAACCTTAAAAGGATAGAAATAAATATTGCTGAACCAAAATTTTTATCCCAATTCAACTTGATTGTCTTTTTCGGAGCGATCTCTCTTTCAATCTATGTTTTAATTGGAAATTTAAGAAGTTTCAATACATGCTTTTTTTAAAAAAGATTTTGCATAAGGGGTTGAGAAATTTTAAAGCACAAAGCTGCATTCAGTTAATGCATTTTAGGCAATTTATTAAAGCGCTCTAGAATTTTCCTCTTTTCTTGAAGAGATAAAATCCACTCATTTTTTTTCCCTTTTGTCTGTCATGATGTGTAGGGGGTTATTTATCATAAACTTTTTATTTATAGTTTTATAACTCAACAGGTTATATCGATAGATCGTAAAATAAATTAGATAAATCTCAATCGCCAACCTATATATTCATTTATTTTAATTAAAATAAACATTTGCGTTCTTATAATATAAAATCTTGAGGGCCTTTTTCAATGAGTTGTAAATAACTCACTATTAAAAAATGAGAATCATGTTGTGGTAGAGTGGGATTCGAACCACGGACCTTTGAACCGTGAGTCCAAGACACTAGCCACGGGATCACAACCCGATTCATACATTTATTCATTATTAATAAACATAGACGCGCCCTATAGAGTAAAATATTAAAAATAGTAGTGACATGAAAACGTACCCATAGCGAGTTGGTTTATTTATACCACGGCTCCATTCTAAAACCTGGCTAAATTTGTTGGGATAGTCGATAGGCGGCGAGCTCGATCTATCGAGCAGTAGCTTGTGAATTTACCGCATCCTGTTAATTGTTGTAAAGTTCGGGGATATTTATGAGTGAAGAGGCCCGCCTCAAACCAATAAGTTACATTCCATGTATTTGTAGATAACCATGTACCTGTATAATATTGTCACTGTGCTGTAGAACGTTTCAGTGTGAGATTCATTCTGCCAGAGATTGTGTGTAATGAGTTCCGACCTAAGTGTAGGTCAGGAATAATGGTACATTACCAGAGCAAACCTGATTCGTAACTGCTCCAATCCATATGACCATTTATTGCTATGTGTATTTTTATGCCGGTCTGTTTTAATATTTAAATGTAGCTTCTTGCAATAAACTTAACTAACTAACTAACTAACTAACCATCACGCCATTTCCCCGGAGGGGTAGGCAGAGAGGATAGAACGCCACACCACTCTGTCCTGGCACACTTCCTTTGCTTCCTTCACATTCATACATCTTCTCATGCACGCACGTCGATTATTCAGACTTTTCACATGACCACTTTCAAGAATTTGTTGTACTTGATCATGCCATGTCTTTCTCGGCCTTCCTCGACTTCTACAACCAGACACATTCGCATCATAAATCTTTTTAGCCGTTCTTTCATCATTCATTCGCTCCACATGACCGAACCATCGCAAAAGACCTTTCTTAATTTTGTCGATAATGCTTAACTCAGCCTTGCATTCTGCTCTAATTTCGACATTAGGGCACCTATCATACATTGTTTTTCCGCACATTCGCCTGAGGGATCGCATTTCAACAGCATTCAGTCTACTTTCGTCCCTTTTTTTCCAACTCCATGCTTCGCTTCCATACATTAGGGTTGGTACCAGAACTCCATTATGAACTGCTAATTTAGCCTCTTGCGATAAACTTAGTTATGTAAAATACCTGAAGGTTTTTCAGTCAAGTAGACTAGTCCTTACGTTTACAGAGAAGAACACAGGGGAGATCATTGGACACGATGGACAAGTAAGAGAACCCACCCTCTGATGCCGTCTCGTGCTCTGCCCCTCTGGACCAGGGGATAATATTTGAATGTAATTATCCATTGGTTAACATAACCTCTAGCAATCGCGTTTTCTTTCAGCATCACTGAACGTTTGGACATCAGTTAAGTATCATTGAGGGCTCAAGGGGCATCTATGTATAATATATTAATAAGTCGATGATCACAACAGAATACATTTTATATAGTCTTCTAGAGATTGTAATAGTTATGCTTTAGGTAAAAACCCAGTTACGTACCTACCTATTGCCTACGAATTACATTGTTGGACCTGCATGTTTTGAACAATAGGATCTTTTGTGGAAATTCCTGGAAAATTACGTTTTTTATAACCTCGCATAGTGATTAAAGTGATAACATTACCACGGCCAAACATCATTATACTTATACAGGACGGAAGCTTTTCAATAATTTACCACAAAATCTATGTCAAGAAATAAATTACGGAACATTTCAGGATAAATGAAAGAAAAGCTTCCTGACATAATTAACATTAACCGTATTTTGAAAATAAAGATGTATGTATAATATGTGCCTGTGTATATCAATTTGTATATTTTGTGTTTTTATTAAAAAAAAATTATGAGTGTTAAATTTTCTCAATTTTTACAATTTTTTTAATTTCTTATTCATTGTATTATTTCGTTTTGCATTTTTTGTTTCTTTTTTATAATATTTTGTAAACTTGCCAAACACAAGAGCCAGACTCTTTTTTGGCAAGTTCCACCTTAAGTGTTCCATTTTTTTAAATGTATGTATTGTTTTTTTATGCTAATAAAAGTTTTTATTTAAAAAAAAAAAAAATTAGATAAAGTTTGATCACAATACGCAGATTATGTTTATACGGGCGGTTTTGAGACTTACTGTTTATAATAACAATAACCGATAAATTATATTATGTCCGATTCTAATATCCGGATTCCACTGTATTAAGGAATTCTGTTCTTAAGCATTCATCCATTCGCATTTTACTGATTTTTATGAAAATACGTAATACTGTGCAAACTTGCCCTGTAATAATCATGCAAGATGCCTGTAAACTTACCAGTGTTGCGAGAGTCCTCATCTATCCAGGGAGTGACCCAATCCACAGAAAAATTCATAAAACATTCAAAAATGTAATTACTACGAAACATCAATATTCTAAGGAAATAGATACAAACATAATTTAACAGTCAGGCAGATGGGCGATTCGTTAGACATATTGTCACCAGAGATCTACAAAATTTAATATTCTATGTTCTTACGTGTTTTTAAATAGAAATTGAAAATCCCATCTGCCTCAATGTATAAATAAAAATAAGACATTTATTTAAAAAACACAGAAGAAATAAAACATATATATAAAATGTATTTTGTTTTTAAATTGTGGTGTTGAATGTATGAGAAAAATAAAGCCGAAAAACCGAAACTATCAGCCACAATTATTGGGCGTTAACATAAGTTGTGTGCATTTATTTACAAATTCAAAAATAAATGGTAAAGGTATATAGGTTATTTGAAAGAAAATTTTCTACTTTGCAAGATATTGTTAATGTGTAATTTTTGCACCACAACAGGCCAAGAGGCCTAATTACAGTACAAAACTCCAGGCTTGAGAAAAATAACTTTTTTTGTGTTCGAACTGGAATCGAACCCAGAACCTTTCGTGCGTGAGTCAAGCGTCTTAACCACTACATCATGGAAGTCTTGTATTTGCTTTTACGTTACATATATTATTTAATTTAATTAAATTAACAGAAGGAGGTGTCGGAAATGCTCACTTTCATTTCCTTATCATATTAAATGCTTTTAATCAAATACAATAATATAATAAAAAAGCAAACACAATAGCTTGTAGAAAAAAAAAATTGCTTTCAAATGCCGCATAACCGTTACCATTTTCTTTTTCACTTATGGTGCTCATTTTAAAATTTATAAAAAAACTGACACAACTTATGTTAACATCTAATATTTGTGAAATTTATTGCTTCAGTATTAAATTTAAAATGGATTATGACATTTTCAGTTAACAATATTTTTAATACATAATATTTTAAGATTAAAACTAATATGATGTCAAATGAAATGGTGTTTAAATGCATTTATATTTTGCTCATAACATTCATTTCACGACCACGGTGTGCATATTCATACAAAAAAAATGCCAATAATTATAAATTCTTTTTTTGTAATAATTGTAATTTTATAAGGAAACAAACAAATTATAAAAGGCATTGTTGGCATAATTTATATATGTGTCAATGAATCTGTTTTATATCTATATATATAAAAGGCATTGTTTGTATGTGTGTTCTCGATGGACTGAATGACTACTGGACAGATTTACGTGCGGTTTTCAGCGAAATGTAGATCTATGCCACGGACATATTTTTAGCTATTAAAATCTTAAATTGTAGAAAAAAAGTTAGTAGCGAAAATGTTTTTTTTATCTATCACCAAGGTTGCATTGGATGAGAATGCATTTAATAAAAAATATGGTAGATGTTATTTTTTAGTGAATAAAAAAAAGATGGCTCCTGCAATGGTAGCCGAAACGTCGGATCAAATCCAACATACACGGTATCACCCAAAAAAGATACAAAATATTGATAACAGTGACCGTGAAAACCTTCGCACCTATTTAAAAAAAAGTTTGTTTTAAAAAAACAACATTCGTTTTTTATGGATCCCAGTCAGATTATTTCCTTAAAATTTCTACACATTTATTTCTATTTACTGGATTTTTGGTAATATAAAAATAATATCAACTGACATTCGATACATTTTTGAAAATCGCTTTCCTAAATATAGTGCACCCCTGTTGTTGAGAAGAGCCGAGTTTGACATTTGCAAAAATAATTTTATATTCGAAAATTTACTATTTAAAGTTTTAGAATTCAACCATAAACAAATACCTAGGTACCAACTTAAATTCAATATTTGAAAATTAATTATTTTAAGTTCAGGAATTCAATCATAAACAAGTACCTAGGTACCTACTTGCCAATGAAAAGTTACACCATGTTTTGTACATTTATCCGAACGGTTTTTAGAAGCTTTCAAAACATAACATTAAATGTCAAGCTCACGTCAAAACTCGGCTGGCGGTTAAAGAACGACTAAATAAGCGTAGGACAGGACTGAGCGTTTAGGCATGAGTTAAGTGTCATGATTTTAGAGGGTTCCGGGTGCGTCTATGTGTATTAATAGGCCGATGGTTTTATTTAAGAGCACCGAACCTGTTTTGGTGGTTAAAGCATTATGAAGTAAAGTTTTGTAAGTATACTTAATAATGTTTAATCTTAACAGGAAACGCGGTCCGACTTTTCTTCTTACTTACTTATATTCATATTCATTCCTATAAACTGCATAAATGTCCATAAATAAATAAAAAAGTACGTATTCCCGTATTTTTTCTCTGGATTATTGCACTAGAGCAGTGATTTTTTCACACACTATAGATATTTACCATTGGCATGTCCCAATTGTTTCGTGTTAACAAAAATAATTTATTATGGGAACTAGAACAATTCAAAATCCCATAAAAAAGCACAGTTTCATGCGCTGTTTTCGGGCGCATGGTATACAAACATAACTATTTTTGAAAAACGCAAAACATACCAATAGAGAAAATTTATTCTGATACTCTGTCTAAAAAAATTAACAAAATTGGTTCAGTTTTGAGGTGCGGGAAACGGGACAACAAAACGTCGATTTTCTCTATTCTAACAAAAGGTCTGACATGTAGTTGTCTTTTTCGTACAGTATCGGGGAGGCATCTGCAAGACAGTGACAGGAAAACAATGTTCAAATACCTATTTTTCAAAATTCTCTGTCCTCACAATGTATGTAAACCGAAACACAAAAATAATAATGTATACGTACATATCTAATTTGGAGTAAATACAATAATTGATATCAAACTTTTGATTGTGATACGAGTATGTACTAAAATCTAGCAATAGCAAAGCATTGCCGGGTTCAGCTCGTGTTATAAAAAAATAGTTACAGAATATCTAATAATATTAGGAAAGTAAATTGTGTTTTGAGAGTTCCAGTAATTATTATTTGTGTTTTAAAATTTTATCCATAGAAGATGTTTATTTTTGTTCATGTTTGTTACTTTTAGATATATGAAAGGTGCAGTTAATAAATTGTCTATTTGTGATGTTACCACATTGAAATGACGATGCAAACATTAGCCATACATTAAATTAATGAATTGTCGCAATCAAGAATAATGCAGAATGACACAAATTCAAAACATAGATATTAAAGGAAAATAATCATTCGCAAAGGCTCAAGTTATGAAATTCGGTATGGATTGCATTCTTTCTAAATGATAACATGTATTTGAATTAAAGATTGGCAAGCGTAATAAATAATAAGTTATGGCGTTAAGACATTTGACACTTTGATCAGGGAAAGATGAGAATGAAGAGTTGCATGCTCACGAGCAGTAAAGGAAATGGACAACAATGTTATGCTTTTACCAAAAAATGGTTTCATGATAATGCCACTTAATCCCAAGGCCACCCCCATAACATATGTTTGGCTAGCCAGAATCAATGATTCAGGTAAATCGCTACTCTTTTGGAGGCAATAACCTAAAAAAACGAACATAAAAAAGAATTAAAATTCAGTCGAAAACCATCAAAAAGTATCATGTCATTCAGAATAAAATAAATGAAATAAAAGTCAAGCGGAATGAAATGACGAGAATGTCCAAAATACTTACCGTAACGGCGTTTCTTTTTGAATTCATCGTCAAATGACAGTGTGGACATTAGTTCTCCCAGAGATTGGGCAAGAAGAGAAGATGTTTTGGCCACGCCACCCACACTGTGACCAAATAGTGAAGAGGCTCCAAATGCCAAACGGTTTGCTATTTCTTCTGGACCTTCTGCTATAGCCTTTAGAAAAAATATTTTAACAATTTAGAAATAAATTAAACTAGTTACATCTGCAAATAAAAAATGTGATTTGAAAGTACGCATAGTTGTAAATTAAGAACGAGCTTTTAATTTATTTCAAAACAGTAATACATGTATATTTACCATGAACGGTTCATAGAAAAATTCACCTAACCCTCTGGTGAAATCGGTAATCTTTCCATAAGGATTTCCCAAAATATCCAACCCCAATATGAGAACATAAAATTGTTGTATAAGTTGATAATAATAATGCAGATAAGCGTCATTATACAGTTGGAGAGGGGATAATGTTTTCCCTGATATTTCAAAATACGCCATTCTGCAAAAAGAGGAAAACTACATTCCCAAGTTGTTGGTCATCATTTGTAGTACTCAAACAGTTAGTTACAAAACAGAATACTACCTAATATAATTTAATGAGAACAGATAAACAGCTTACTTTAACTTGACTCCCTTCATTTCTGTTAAACACGAGCTCCAAGAGTTGAATAAAAACTCTAACAAATCACTGTTAAACAACTTGGGTCGATTTTCTTTCTTTGTGTTCTTATCACTACCAGTTGCAATATCCTTAGAGTAACCTCTGGAAGAAAGGCTTAACCGTATCTTAACGGGAGACAGGTGCATATATTCGATAATAGTCAGTTTTGAATTTTCCGCAACTTGTTTAGTGGCAATATTTGCTATAGGAACATGGACTAAAGCCAAATCTGCCCTCAAACGTAGAGCCGGTTTCTCTTCCACCGTCCACTGATTCATGATATCAAAAATATAATTGACAAAGCCCTTATCTAGCTGGATACAGAACTCCTGTACCAGTAACTTGATGTATTTATAAGCCTCTTGGTTGCAATACGGCCGATTTCTTTTTAGACTTACGTACTCGATACAAGGACGCGTTCCCATTTTCCTTGCGATCTGACTAGGGAGTGGTGCGGGATATAAGACAGTAGGAAAGACTGCCTCGTATAGCTGATTATCTACTTGCAGCCTGTGGAGTTTAATATGCGTGTATGTTTGAGAATCGGATTTCCGTAATTGCATCCACAAAGCCGGGCGATATGTGCGACGTAATTCGCCGAAGAAAGGTTTGGTCATCTGCATCTTATCAAAGTCTATATGAATGTATTCTTTTAATTGACATTTCTTTTGATCTGATTTAAATCTGTCTTCTATCCAAGAAGTTAGGTCTACCGTCAGCAGTTTCCACTTATGGGCCACATTTATTTCCCATTTGGTGGGGGAATCAGTCAAGCTTACATAAGATAATTCTTTTATACCCATGGATGTTTGCATGCAGACTGATAAACCGAATCCGGACATCGCTAAAAAGAGTTCATAATTGCACTTTTCAGAATCGATTCTCTGTCTATATTGATATGCGATTCTCTCCTCCTGCGTCAGCATAAATACCCTCTGGTAACCCTCCAAGTAGCAGACCCAATAGACAGTTACTTTGGCAGATTTGGATTTGGTGGTTTTGGCTGGAGTTTTTGGGACTTCGGTTGAGTCGGTATCTTCATCACTCGAAGATTCAGGTTCGGGAGACTTCGGAGTTAACTTCTTTAATGTGGATGATAATTTAGAAGTCACGCTGTTAGTGGCAGTGAGGGCGGCATGTTTGACAGTGTGAAAACTGACTTTTTCTTCACCGAATCTGTAAAAACAAAAATAATAGCAACACGTTGCTGAATATACATTTATCGGAATTAATTATCTTTTCTATGTCGTTTATTACCCATCCTTGTGGAAATTAGCTTTAAATCCTTTTCCTTTGTTATTGTATACATTCCAGAATAGAAGTCTTTCTTTGGTGGGGTCATCCCAAGTATAGAGTGTGGATTGGTTGGGACTAAGCAAAGCAACCTGCCCCGATTCACTCTGATTGAGTTTAAGAAATATGTCCTCACAGAGATTGTCAATCCTGACAGGAGCCTCTCCATTTCTATAAGATCGAAAGGCGATCGTGAAAGGTTTGTCTGTGCCTCCACTAACATCCACGCACAATGCAGTCTGGAAATAAAAAAATATACATAAATTCTGTTTTTTCAAAAAACATATTCTTTGAAATTGGAATTTTGCAGAGTTAAATATATTATACTCTCTCTCTCTCTCTCTCTCCTCTTAGATATTTTTTTCCCTTTTTAATAACTAAAACAATTTCTACAGTATTTTTTTTTATTAAGAAAACATTTTTTTAAGTAATGATACCTACTAAATTAAGTTTATTTGATAAAGTAAACAGATATTTATGAAGCTATTTAGTATAATAAAATGAAAAATGAGCACATAAACCGAATTCATTTCAATTGCAGTTCATTTATTATTTTTTATTCATGGAAAAAAAATATAAATAGGTATATTTCTTTTCTTAATCGGCAAAAGAACAAAATAACTAAAATGGTAACACAAGATATTTTTTATTCAATATTTTACCTGAAATGTATACTTTCTCAAATTAGTAACAATTTTCATAACACTGACTGAGAAATTCCACTCGCTAACAAAGAAATATAATCAAATTACATAATCACAAAAATGTGTCAAATATTATGATCTTCTCGTTGCTTTAGATCAGGTTTACATAATAAGACAACATAAATAATTCAGTGAAAGTATTTTACAGACCGAACTCTATTTACCAGACAATTAGCACCCCATTACACAATTGTAAAATTGATACATTCCCATCCTTGTTTGTGCTCTTAATCACTGAAACTTATTTAAGAGAGAGAGTGGCAAACATTATGAACATTTCTCCCTTAAACTTTCACTCGAGTAGACAAAATCATCATGTATACAGGAACATTTTTAGTCATTCAAATTATTTTACTAATTTATTCCGATGCCGGTGTTATCGAAAGAAAGACACTCAATGAAAATAATCAATTGAAAAATAACACCTCTCATGAAGATGTGGGGAATTATTTAGCTGAATCTGATGGAAACAAAATTAATAAATTATGGAGTGTTTTGAACGAGTTTCACAGCCGAAAAAAACGAGGTTTTTTAAGTGACTTCAATCCAAAGCTTCTCGGACCAATTTTCATAGATTCGAAGGAAATCATTCCAGGTGACCCGAGCGGACAATCTTCGGAAGATTCAGAATACATTTATTCACCACCAGAATCGCAAGTAAGTAAAAAAACACATTAAATCATTTTAGAACATTAAAAGACTAGTTGGTTTCAAATATATATATAGATGTTTATTGAAATTTATGTTTATGTAATATTTTTTATTTGTAGTATTCTTCAATAATATGCATGCTCCCACTTTCTATTCTTTTTTTTTTTTTGTTTTCTTACAATAAACATAATAGTAAAACAGGGTATTAAAAAAAAAAGCATAATTACATATCAATGAAATACATATTAATAGAAAAATAGTAAACAAAAAAATCCCACAAAGGCATGGCCTGTTCGTGGGTATACATAAAAATGTTAATGAATTTTTGCTCCTATAATAAACAATCGACAGTTATAATATTTTTGTATAACATAAGAAAGAAAAAATAAAATATTCTGTCAAAGATAATATGTTTTTTTTTTATAGCAATTAAAAAAGGAAATAAAAAATATTTAAAAAAAACATAAAAATATTCCTTATTATTAAAGGGCAACAAAATAAATCATAGAAAAAAAGAGTATTTTGTTGTATCCCAACTCTACACAGGACTCTTGGCCTCATAGAGTTAGGGATATCTTATTATTTTTTTGTAATGTGTCTTTATATGAATAAATACAAAAAATAAATTATAACAATTACAATACAATTCCAATATGTATTTTGCATATATGAAAGTCATTTAAATATGTTTTGAATTAAAGGACGCCAGTGAATCCGACGATACCTACGGTGGACCACACCCATCAGCTAGTGATGATCACCCACACTCGGGATATGAAATTTATCCACCAGAAAAATATGAACATGCACCGTATCCACCAACAGAACAAGAAGATGAACCACTTCCACCACCTGAAGAACATCATCATGAACCATATCCACCAGCAGAACATCATGAACCATATCCCCCAGCAGAAGAACATCAGTATGAACCATATCCCCCAGCAGAAGAACATCATTATGAACCATATCCACCAGCGGAACATCATCACGAACCATGTTCAGCAGCTAAAGAACATCACCACGAACCATATCCACCAGCTAAAGAACATCATCATGAACCATATCCACCAGCTAAAGAACATCATCATGAACCATATCCACCAGCTAAAGAACATCATCATGAACCATATCCACCAGCAGAAAAACACGAACACGGTTTATATATACCACCAGAAGAACCAAAACATATATTATCTCCACCAGATGACCACTCCAAGTATTACTTATTCCCTCCACACAGTGAATCAAGTCCACCAAAATCTCTATACGGAGTACCAGAACATGTAAGGATTTTTTACTCTTTCATTAAGTACCCTCAGGTTAAGTTAGTCTCCATCTAGCGTAGCTCAGTCTGTTCTAAGTCGGAGCTAATTTTGAAAATTTATTATTTGTTTTTATATCGATATTGAAAAGCAGTTATTTAAATATTTAACTTCACTATTTAAGATTCCAATAAAAAAAAATTACAGTAGGTATTGAAATACTGATACCCTCTAAAAAATTTGTATGAGGTGTGAAAGTACATAAGAAATAAAATTAAATAATTTTGAATATTTAATAATACATTTTGTTTATTTTTTAACAGAATCCTGACACCGAAACTGATGTTAAGCCAACAAAAGAATTGTTGGCAATAGCTGATAAACAGATAAATCAGGTAAAAATCCTTTATTGTTCACAAAAAAACAGTATCATGAGAATGTAAGAATGGAGTAGGTTACCTATTGATTTTGTGCAATATTTTTTTTATGTTTAATGTCATCAAATTCATTGAATACTTGTGAATTTGATATTTTTTATGAAAAACGCAATAGCAAAATAAAGATTTTCATATTGTGGAATGTATAAATAATATACCATACATAATAATATAATATTTAAATTTCAATTTATTTACTTAAAAAATAACATATGCATTAACAACTTAAATTTAAGGCATACATATTATAAAAAGAAAACATAAAAGAGACTCTTGTCAAAATAGTAGTAGAATCCTGCTCCGGAAAACCCCTTTGAATACATGGAACAGATCAGCATCCAAAGCGACGTTGTTCACCATAGCGGTAGCCCTTCCAACAGGCATAACCATCAATAGGATGGTGCTGTATATTGGAATATGAAATGATCTATGCTGACGCTGTCTTAGATCAGTAAACACACAAACCAATGCTCATCATAACCTCAGGATTATCGACAATACTGCGCAACAATCGATAATAATGTGTAGTCAAATACACATTCCTTCTAGTCTCTAAACCGTTGTATCCAAGCATACCCTGGAGAAACTCGGTCAGGTAAAGCCAAGGATAATACCCGCACTCTCTCATGTAGAGACATCTCAGAAACTTCTTTTGGATTTTCTATATGGAAGAATTTAAGAAATATGGATGTTCAAACATGGGCAAAATGATGAATGTTACACAGTGTGTAAAGTGGCCACTTAAACCAGCCAATGACAGATCATAAGCCCTGTAAATACCTAGACTTCCGTTGAAATATGTCAATATATTTATTTATTGGTTTACATACAATTTTTCAGTTATAATCTTAAAATAAAATAATAAAAATTGCGATAAAAAAAATTACGATTAATTATTATTAATAATACTACCTAAATAACAACGATCCATATTTTTGTATTATTATTCGATAGTTAGAAAGATAATATGACGCCTATTCAATGTCAAATCAACTATTTAAGCAAACCAAACCCATAGCAAATTTACAAAATGCATTCAAAACGTTATTACAATTTATTCAAACAATATAATCACACTTATTTTTAACATGAATCAATTTATCAGTAATACCTATTTGAAAAAATAAAAATAAAGGTGTTCTTTTGCTGTGATGTTGACTTTTGGAAAATTTGCAACATTTGTATTGACCTGATGATATGATTGATTTAAACATTTTTAATACAAGCTTATGAAAAAAAATACTCCTAAGTTATTTGTACATTATTTTGTAATAATAAATACTTCATTTGTTTCTGTCCAGGAAGAAAAGGGTGACATCAAACCAAACAAAGGACTTATAGATATTGCAGAAAAACATATAGAAGAGGTACAATAATTATACATACTAAGAATTTTATCACAAATTAATGCTATTTTTTCATATCATTAATGAAAATAGCGTAGCATGTTTAACGTTATAGCAAATGCAGTGCTAATAACATGTAGGAAAGGTTTCTTCCCAAAGAAGAAGTTTAGATTATTTATGGCTCTTCAAAAATATTTGTTTTTTTTTTTCTTCTGATTATCATTATTTGCCTCAAAATATTGGTTTGAAAATTGGGTGTGAAATATTGGTTTTAAAGGTGGTTCTACACTGCAATGTTTTTATAGTTCCTGGACAGGCATCCACCTGAAGTGTAAGACTGATCCCCTGAAACGCCACTAGGTGCGGATAGGGAAATGATGATGCTATTACTTAATCCACCTGTATATTAATGTTATTGATAATTGTAATATCGATAATATTATCGTTATACATACATTTCATTAGTATTTAGTAGCATTGGTTAATTTATCATGTGAAATTACAAATTCACAATGCTAATGCGAATTATTTAATTACTATTGGGGAGATGAGAAATAAAAAAAAAGCTGGTGTTTGTTTATTTGACAAATCAAATTGTTATTTTTATTTCAGAAGAAAAAACCTGAAAAAATCAAAGATACGTACATCCCGCCTTCCACATCTTATGGTGTACCTATTCAACATGTAAGTATAAATTAAAATAATTAATTTACTCTGCCATTTTTCTATTTGAAATACTGTTTTTATGATTTCATGTGGATTATATTTTATATTGTAGTGGTCAGGGCATTTGCCTACCGTGCAAGAGGTCTCGGGTTCAATACCCGACATGCTTGACATGAAATATTTATTTAACCTAGCCAAACCGAAGGCGGGGATTCGAATCCTTCATAGACCGATTTGGTCAATTTCACTTTATGAACATGAGCATTCGGCAAACTAACAAAAATGAATAAAATACACGAATAAGTAAAATATGTGTACACGAAAACATGAATAAATTATTGCACGGCCATAAACACTTCTGACGTTTTATTCTCCTGATGCCATATATAAGTAGGCGCTGGGGTCGTTTGGTCTCCCCGTTCGGATCACGTGTAATTTTTGAATGCTTAGTGAGATAAAAGTTAAAAAGTTGTTTTTACACTAGAATATTTCATAGTCCCTGGACTGATACCCGAAGCGTAAAACTGATCATTTTACCTTCATGCAACAAAATAAAATATCAAGATACACTGCGATTGGTGTACCAATGCAGTGCCCTACGCACCATTAGGTGTGAAAAGGGAATGATGATGATGTTTTCTATATTTTTTGTTATTGATTGTCTTCAGAATAAGCAGCCCAAAGAAATAAAAAACACATATGTACCACCTTCTACATCTTATGGAGTACCAATAGCTGAAGTGAGTGTAACTTTTTAATGATTATTTTGTATATTATTTATGTCCTAACTTATTGGCAGAGTAGAATACATTTTGGAAGAAAATTGACTGCGACTAGTATTAAAATTGGTAATATTGCTGTTGGATTTTTTAGTGTGGATCCCTCAGAGGCTTTTACTTTTTTAAAAATCATTACATAAGTATGTAATATCATGTAAACTGCTTGGAAAAATGTGTGCTGGTACTGCAGCATTCAATAAAATTATGGCTGTCGATCTCTACTAAATAAAAAATCTGTATAAATAGTTGACTGTATAAAATATTTATTTTAATAAGCACAGTGCGCTCTGTGACGACCGAAGACTTTGAGAAAAAACAAAATATAGACCGTTATAGCCCTTATGCTTTCTTTTTATACTATACAAGGAGTACCCACCAAAGCAACAATACTCTGGTTTGACACTCACAAAAATCAATACGAATTTAAATTAAGATCTATATTAAAAAAAAAACTTAACACTGCTAACATGAGTTGTATCTGTTTTTTTTTAAATTTAAAATAATGCCAAAGGTAAAACAAAATGGTAAAGGTTATACGTCGTTCGAAAGAAAATTTTCTACTTTACAAAATATTGAATTTGCTTTTAGGTTACACATATTATTTTATTAGATTAAGCCTTCAAAATGAAATGTCGAGTAGAGTGAGCATTTTCACCGCCTCGTTCAATCGATGCAATAAAGCTGGCAGAGACTCTTCTTACTTTCATAGTTTAACTTCCCTTACTAAAAGTAGAAGCATTTCTGATCTGTCTTTCCTCTTCAAAATTTTAAACAATTTTATCAATAGTCCATATCTCTTGGAGCGTATTTCAATCAATTGTCCCGTAAAGTCAACACGACAAGTTCATTTTTTTATAATTCATTGCCCAAAAAAAATTATGTTCAAAACTCGTTTATTTATCGTAGCTGCTCCAAATTTAATTTTCTTTGTCCCCATTTAGATATTTTTAACATAAAATTTTGTGACTTTAAACACTGTAAAATGAAACATTTGTCAGTGTGTAATAAGTAATAAGATTATGTTCCTTTAAATATGTTTATTTTATTATGATATCAAAATTTTGAATTGGTCAACTATATTATGAAAATCGCTCTCCTTCACTCTATTTCCTCATCCCTTAACCTTCTTACGAGCTCTTTTTTTTTCTTATGTCTTATATAATATATTATTTTTCTCTTTACTGTGTAACATGTTCTCTCATTATATTTGTGAAAAACTTTAACTGGATGTATGTACTATTTTTTATATTTTGTATTTTTATAAAACAACTGTTGTTTTTCCTTAATAAATAAAAATAAAATAAAGCTGCTCGTGATATTTTTGCAATGTACGGGAAAGATGCTATAAATTATTGGCTAATTTGTTGTTTTTTTTTTTGTTCTGTTCTCTTCTTCTATTCATTTGGAAAAAAATAGACACAACTTATATTAACAATCAATAAACATAATATTTTGTTAACTGCAAAGTGATATAATACACAAAAATGCAAATGGAAAAAAAAATAAATTATAGTGGGTATTCGAATACAAAACAGTTGTATGACCTAATAAATTTTTCTACTCTTAATAATACCATTTATTAAATTGATATTGAACAATAAAATAGATCAAATAATTTTTATTACCTACTATTATAATGAGTGTAACATACAATTGAACATTTTCATAAAAATATTCTAATTTATTAATTACTTATATCAAATTTGATTCGCTGGTTGAATTTTGAAGGTTTCCAATCCATCTACTGATTTGCTTCCACCAAAACAAAAATTTCCTCCATCAACATCCTATGGAGTTCCGGATGATAAGGTATTGATTGTTTTACTGATCAAATTACGCTGGTCCACAGATGTTTATGAATGCTAATTAATTAATTAATATCAACGGTAATTATTGTTCTCTGAAAAACTGAAATTTGAGTCCAGTGTTGCCATAAAAATCGGAGAATTGGTGTTGATTCCCGAAAAAAATAAAGTTATACCTACACATTTTGCAACAATTGAAAAACACAAAATTCTGATACGCTCGAAATAATTATTTTTTTATTCTGAAATCAGCCTAAAACTTTAATAAAATGCGTCAAAAGTTGTGTGGACCAGTGTTAAAAATGATGATAATTTCTAATTCACGTAGTTCAATTATTTTTTTTCAGATTGACAAAAATTTTTCAAAAGAGAAATCTACAACAAAAGATAAAACCAGAGGCATAGCAGATTCTGCTGAAGATGAAGCAAAGCCTTATGATTTGATAAGTAGCTCGTATGGAGCACCATTGAAATCTGTAAGCATTGATTTTTTTTTTTTAAAGAAAAAGAAATATTTGCGTTCTTATGATTTACCAAATATTTAATTTTTAGGGCCATTTTCAACAAGTTGTAAATAACTCACTATTAGAAAATGGAAATAAAGTTGGAGTAGAGTGGGATTCGAACCACGGACCATTGGTCCGTTAGTCCAAGACACTAGCCACAGGACCACAACCCGATTAAATTGGGTATTATTTTCATGTCGGGGTGGAATACAGTTCTGTGTGTGAAACGGAACCAGAACACTGGACAAATGCTTTCAACTCGATTGCTGCTCTCGGGTAAAAATCATGGAAAATGATTAGTCCGCGTTGTGGTCAACTGGTTAGAAAGTTTTCCTACCGTGCCTTAGGTCTCGGGTTCGATCCCCAGTAAGGTCAACAAGAAATATTTATTTAAAAGGGTGCTTTTTATGTCCAGGCGGATAAAAAATACAGTTCTGAGGATCTTCTTGGATGAGCACTTTCGACCTGACGGCTATTCTCGGGTGTAGGTATATAAGTCAGCCTCGTGGTGTGGTGGTTGGTGCATACGAAATATTTGTTTTAATGGTGGTTTGGCACTGCAATATTTCACTGTCCTTAGAGGCACCTGAAGGGTAAGACTGACCACTTTACCTTCACAACAAATATCTAGATACCATATGCACCACTGGGTGCGGATAGGAAAATTATGAATTTCACTGTAATATTTCATAGTCTGAACCGTTAAGACCGCCTTGCCTTCATTGATTGAGATACACCGTAATTGTAGCATAAATGCAGTGCCCTATGCACCACTAAGTGTGGTTTAAGAAATAACGATGATTATGAATTTAAGTCACTGTATAATTTTTTTCAAAACATTTCAGGTAACAAATATAGGACTTGCATCTCAGTCCAGTGACATCAAATCTCTGCGCACCCTACCCGATTTTAAGATTAACTTTAGAAATAAAAAGGTAAGTGTAAATAATCACGGAAAAAACTTCACACTACATACGGGGTCTACGCTCAATGCGACAAACGGAATGCGGTAGTGTGTTGTGATGCAGGCCGGTTAAGTTAAGTTTTGATAAAAATTGGCTCATCGATATTTACAAATATAATATTTATTTACAATTTTTTTGTTTATATTCGTTACATTTTTTATTACATAATATTTCACCTGTACGTATAAAAACAAAAAAATCCACATAGGCATGGGCTGTGCGTGGGGTATACTAAATCTAGAATATATTATAAAATCTATGGTGTAGATACATTTATAAATACATAAAGAAAACATATAAAATAAAAATTTTAAGTTACTCAAGATTTAAAAAAAAAAATATGAATAAGTGGAAAATATGAAATAGAAAAATAAAAAATAGACGCGGAGAAAATTATTAAATTTAAGATAGAAAATTTAATAAAGAATAAATACGAAAGTGAATTAAAAGTTTACATAGAAAAGAAAACATTGACATTTATATTTTTGACCCAAATGAATTATTAGAAGAAGAGAGGCTTAAATGATCATTTTCCGTTGTTGTGTCTTTAATGTAGGAGTTATGCAGTTTAGGGGCAAAGACATTTGCATGCCTCTGTTCTAGTGTTGTTTTACAAAATGGAATCGCCAACACTTGATTTCTTCTTTGACTATGGCGGTTTGAGTTTTGAGGAAACAAATGCTGACGATATGTTTGTGAATCTCGACAATTTTTATCAGAACTCGACCGGGCAGCGTCAAAACACATGACCGCATTCCTTCCGTGCGCCTTGAACGTAGATCCCATCAACAGGTAGATAATGCTCATAAATCATTTTATTAAATTGGGGTTTTTTTTTCAGGACATAAGCCTAAGTAGTAAGAATGTGAAAAAAATAACAGATTATATGATGATACCAAAGGATAAGTACAATGAATTGATAGTTTGCACGCAAAAGTCATTAAGTTCAGCATATACACTGAAAATTGATGGGAGTCTAATAAAAGAATGACAAAGTAAACTAGATGAAGAAATTATAGACTACTAAAAACCAAAATTTCATATGAAGACATTATTTATGAATATTAGGGGAATTGAAAACATTTTTTTTTTAATAATTCCATTATGAAAATTGATATATCTGTGACATGGGTCTAAAAGGGCCAATGTCGGAATTTGTTTCTCTTGCTAACACTTTGCAGAGGGTTAATTTCAATAAAAATACTTATTATTTTAACCATTTTATATACACACACATATTATGTAGTAGTATTTTTTTTTTGATAATAGTTTTAAACGCCTCAAATAGTTTATTATAACGCCACAAAATAGCTACAAAATCACTCGCCGGTAATGTTGTAATTTTTGACATTGGCCCTTTCAGACCAAAGGCACAGTTTCAATATATCAATTTTCATTTTCTGAATTGAACTATTTGTATGAACTGTAGTTTATATATTTTTTGTTATAAAATAGAAGTTTAAATACTTTTTTACATGTAAATAAAGAAATAATAACAAGTTTTTAAAAATGATTAAAATTTTTTTTAAATGTAAACCAACAGTTTCTTAGCTTAATCGGTGCATATTTTTAAAAAATCTGAAGAAACCCAAAACATTAGATTGTGTGTGCTCTAAGAGTAACTTTTCGTATATATTTCATTTCTTAACCTTAAGTTTGAATTTATAAGAATTGTAAAAATCGGATCTAAATATTCCATTTATATATGTGTATTTTCAATGTTATTACCGATTTGTGAAAATACCCTATCGTGTTCGATTTTGAGAACAAATAAATAATTATATTGCAGCATAGACTTACCCCTTTGTCCATTCTTAAAACGGTGAAATGCGTATTAGTGATTGGGAAGTGCTGTGATATGAGTGCTGAGTCTCTCAACTTGCAGTGCATCTTCATAGAATCTGTCTCCGGCCAGAAGGCCACGCACTGTCCCGGCCCAAGATCCATCCACAGGTCGGCCCTCTCATTCTCCTCCATAAACCGCAAGTGCTTCTTGGCCTCGTTGCTGACGAGAAAGTAAGGAAGGAGCGTGATGATGCGAGTCAGTTGGGGACACAGCTGGGATAGGCTCACCTGAAAAATATTTATTTAAAATCAATATTTGAAGTGTGAGCTTTATGATTTATCCTTTTAAATGATTAAAATGCGTAATGATGTATTTATAATTTTTCCCATGTCCAAGAGGAATGAAAAATACAGTTTTACGAATGAAAAAAAACCAGAACCCTGGATAGAAATTGTAAAAATCCTACATCTGTTTAAAGCCTGTTTTTAGAACACATCGCCAGAAGAGATGTAAACAATCACTAAAATAGACCAGATCTTGTCTCGAGGTAGTGATTACTATTAATTTTTTTGTCCTAGCTTTAATTTTCTTTAGTTGTATTTTATTTCAATTGTACCTGTATGTATTATAAGGAAATGTGTTTGCCATTGTTGAATGGACTGAATAAGTCCATAAATAAACAAATAAATAATAAGAGATGAATGAAGCCCAGTACAAGGTAGGTAATTGCATCAATTTGTATCGGGGTTCAGTGGCAAAGAATATAAAGATAAAGCAAATCTGCGAACCAGCAAATTCGAGCGTCCATCAGCTTCTGGCGAGTGGCGCGATTATCGAGGCTTTGTTAAACTACATACTAATGTTAAAATATTTACCATCAAAACAGTTTCAATAATATGATAAGATAACGGAACATTTGCATGGGGTGGAGCCAGCAAAAAGCTATGCAAACGTTGGAAATAGCATGAAGGTCCATATCAGAACACCCACAACGGAAGTGTTTGAACAAGTAGGTGTTCTGGATGTCTAGCAACTATACGCTATGGCGAATGTTAAACAATGTGTAAATTGACCACTTACACCAGCCAACGACAGGTCAATTAGCCTTGCAAATGCCTAGATTTCCACATACTTCTTCTTATGTGCCCTATCAGGTGTCCCCGACGTTGGCAATCACTTCTAAAAGGGCCTCTCTGCCTTGATGTGCCCTGAACAACTCTACACGCATCATTTCCAACCGCTCTCTTATATAGCGCAGTCTCAATAGTATTGTCCCTCAATTTTACCAATTAGTATAAGTTAGAGGATTTCAAACTTTTTTCCATGCAGGATGTGACGCAGATAAAAAAATCTTACAGTCCTTTATACATTTAAACAATTCCCTGTTGCAATAAGGAAGTTCAGTGGTTTTTTATTTGTTTATAAAATATTAAACTACACCAAAAAATTATCAGAGCTATGATTTTGTTTTAATTACTTCGCATGTGACATCTTAAAAATTCTTCTCCTTCTTCTTGGTGAGTTCTGCTGATTAGTCAGTAACTCTCTTATTGTTGGTTGATTCGGAAGAACTAGTGACGTCATGCGCAGTAGTTTGTTTTTATCAAAATATTTTCTATTATTTTTTCATACATTTTCCTCAATTTTACCGCACGAAAGAATACATTTTTTATATCCAATTTCCCGTAAGGCTGACTTTCCTCATTAGCTGATTCTCGACACCTCGAATGCCTCCAATCAGTTCATATATTTCACATTCCCCTTAATAATACCTTCATCTCGGCTGAGTGACATTTGTATTAAAAAACATATGAATATTACCGTCATCAGTATCCTGTATCGCCGGTTCCTCTCCCTGTGCTTGCAGATGATAAGCCCTGAGGCGCCCACTGTTTCGAGCCCGAAGGCGGAGGACCAGGAACTCTGGTATACGCGCAGCCGCACTCTCCGCCTGCGCATGCTGCGCCGGTACTGGAACAGGAGGGGCTCCCAGCCCACACACTCGTACACCACGTCTGACAGGGACCCCTGCAAAAATCAAAAATTCCATCTGGGCCCAAATGCAATGGTGTATTCCAACAGAGAACACCAGACTCATGTTGAGAAAAACACATTTATTTATGGCGATCTCACTAAGGATTGAATCTGGAACTCTTCATGCTTGAGTTAAGCATATTAGCCATAACATCACATCAGCAGTTTTTACTAATAAATAATCAACATCAATCAATTAAGCCTTCTAACAAAATATTTATATTTTTAAACTTTATTACGACAAAGTCTTTTAAAATTAGTTTTAAACTTACCCTTAATTGTAATGGCAATCCAGTTTTGTTAATAATCCAATATGGTGCGTGAAGGAACAGTTCACAGCCTTCGGACCTGTCGATCTTCAAATTTAGACCCAGTTGTTTGTTTCCACCGTCTGTGTCACAGTCTGTGGTCATAGTCAGGGTCTTCTCTTCCAGATCATTGTTCAAGTTAAAGCTTCCCGTCCAAGGTAAGCTGAGGTAGTTGACGTCCACAGATACTCGGTGCGATTTGGTCAAGTTCATGTGATAAACATTGCTCTTCTCTCCCGCTTCTATTCTCACTTGGTGGGATATGTGGGGTATTTTCACTTCCACAGCGTAAGGAAGACGATTGTGAATTGTCAGTGGAGGAAGCAACCGAATGAGGAAGTTGGGAATTGTGTGTGACGATTTATTCGTTCGACAA
Source organism: Micrasema longulum (assembly GCF_059751315.1). NCBI lineage: Eukaryota > Metazoa > Arthropoda > Insecta > Trichoptera > Brachycentridae > Micrasema > Micrasema longulum. The sequence continues at coordinate 885,986 of NW_028277590.1, read as the reverse complement.
CCTGTAAAATAAATCGAAACAATATTTTATAATGTTTTGGTTCAACAAAATATAATAACACGACCTAAATTATCAATTTATTTACTATACAGCACAAGTGCTTTTTATAATATGAACCCGAGTGAACCGACTGACGAAATGGTAACACTTTTGTATTTAATGTTTTAACTGTATAAGTTTTTTGCCTTATTTAAAAAAAACTGTTATGATATTTTTAACAACATGGATGTTTTGTGCATAAAAACCTGGAAAAAAAGGTTTTTTGATTATACCGATTACAGAAATATAATATAAGCGATGAGTTTAATTCACATTTAAAATATCAGGTAGTTCAGTTCACCTGCAATGGGCTCATATATAACAGTAGGAACAGTGTGTTTTATGAAAAAGAGGGGAAAATAATTATACTGTACACAATATTATGTTAATTTGACATAATAAGTATTACTAAGCACAACTCACAGATTAAGAAGAAAAAAAAAGCATTATTTTAAAATAAAACTCACCATCTATTGTTAGTACTCGCAGAGAGAAAGCTGTGGGATCTTTATCATCCTTTGGCATACAGCAAATATTGCTGGCTATGTTAAGGTCCCCAGACAAATCAGGCCACCATAATCCTTGGCTGGTCACATGGTAGTTGCTAAAAAATACAATTAAAATTAAGGAAATATGATATTTTTACAATAATGAAACTTTAAAATAAATAAAAATAATATTTAATTTCAATAGACTTACTCAACATACGTCGGTTGGAGGTATAATTTACAGTGATAAGCTACATATAAGGGGATGCTGTAAGTTTCATCGGGTTCCAAAATGTGAATCCTCATAGTTCCTTCAAATGGATTAGTCTGTTCCCCAATCAATTCAATTTTCAATGATTCAAGATCAGATTTTTTGTAGTACAGTCCAATAGCGTAAGATGTCTCATTTCTTATCTGGAAACAAATAAAATGAACTAAAAATTATGCAGGGGTAAAAATGACATAAAAGTTTGGTGCAACAATTATTTTGTTCATGACTGATTTCATTGCCACCGTGATTATTGCTGAGAAGACTTTTCTGGCACTAGCAGCAAGTAGCGCCATTAAAATATGCATGTGCAACAAGAGGACAGAAATTCACACTTTATCTTTACACACAGACGTCACCGGCATTCATGGACTCATTATACTTATTCTGACTTTTGACATGTCAGTTTTCAAGTATTTGTTGAATTTATCATGCTATGTCTTCTTTAACATTCCCATATTAAATCTTAATAGCCATTCTTTCGCTCTACATGGCCAAATGCGCAACCATGTCTTAATTTTGTCGATGATGCATGTTTCAGCCTTACATTCTGTAAATGTTTTATTTTCTTTATTTTACCTGTAATGGTGAACGCAGCGTGATCTTCCGATTCTTATATTTAGAATCTGTATTTAGCATTACATAATACCGAGTATTGTTCTTACTAGGCTGCAAGGCATGCAGTTTATTGACTGTTCTTTGTGGACAAACTACTGTTAGATCTTCAAAGTCCTTTATTCTAACAACAAGACGTTCATCAGTTACTTTCTTGTACAGCAATGACACGGGATCCAGTGGGAAAGATAGTGATGGACTGAACATCGGCTGTGGTGTGGGAGTTCGCATTTCACAATTAAATCCTCCTTCAAACCTAAAAACAGTAATAGATATTTAAAATTCCATTCAGTATATAATATATTAAGAAGGATTTGGTTATTATAGCAATTCTTATATCAGTTGGAGATAACAGGGAAACAAAATTGAGGTTTTTTGTGTATTTATATTATTAATAATATTATAATACAAATTATTTATTCAGCACGAGAGTAATGCAAGTTAGAATTGAGTAAAAACTGCTGGGTAAGTATATATAAGGCTTGTTTCTGTCAGTTACTATGTTTGCAAAGAGTGAATGTCCTGAATGTATGGTGTTTTTGCAATAGAATCTATTGAGTAAAATAAATAAAATAAATGCAAAGTTTCTTTCTTTGTTCAACATCCACAACGTTGTGTGTCATCGATCTATGGGTAGTACAACTGCATATATATTACTTATTAAGACAAACACTCCATGTCTGGTCTCTAGTTGGTGTTTACAAACAGTCATTGCTTGTGCATCTTCACAAGTCAGGTTTGCATCTTGTTCTGACATGAATAGCTAATGAACTGTCAGCAGTGGGAGTCTAAAACTAGAGAACTCGATGTCTTGTCTCCATAACCAAAGTGTTTTTGGGAATAATTTGCAGTTGTAAAATAACCAACAGAAGCACCTTAGCTTAGTGGCAGTTTTTCCTGGAGGTTCCTGTATTAATTATTATTTCTGTTTCTTGCAAAGTCAAACTACCATACACCCAAAATTTATAAGGTGTTGTGCAGGCGTTATATGCGAGGGGTAATACTTGATTTTACATAGTATACATCTTATATCTAAACACTGATTTCTAGGCAGATTTATCAAAAGATATTAACTACAACAATAGTATTTTAATAAAGTAGTTACGTTTCCCAATCATGATCAGAGGCACTAGAACTGAGATGTTTCCCATCCATACTGTTAGCCGGGCTGCTGGGACAGCTATAGTCCTTATCATAATTTGCAGTTGCTATAACACGATCGTTCCCTACTATGTCCAACTCTGCATGAGAAATTAACTCCACCTTCGATCCAGGACCTAAAAGGAAGAAAATTATCAAAATACAATATGTTTTTTATACTTTATTTGTAAATTATTTTTATCGCTGTTTTGTAGTTGTGATATTATTTATAGAGTTGTATATCTTAATGCAAAAACGCAATGAAACAAAATCGTTGAATATTTATTTCAGTAAAATTAAAAGATGAGGTTGATAAATAGGTAAAAATAATAGTACTATTTTGTTTTATTTGGAAATCAAACAATGATAATAATTATGATATTATAAATTCATTTGAAAAATTCTTAAATATTTTGGAAATTATTTCAAATATTTTTTTTATTCAATTTTTAACAAAATATTGTATATACATAATAAATATAAATAAATTATAATGTAACAAATTAGAAATCATGAAATTTATAAGGTATTTTTAAAATATTTTTTTATTTGTATGTACTATAATTGAACAATCTCATCTATTATAATATGTGAACTTGTAAACACTAAACAATTTCGTTTGTTGTAAAATAATCGCTTACCAATAGCGTTGCTCAAATTTATAGGGTCTTCATAATCAAGAGCCATAACATTATGATAGTCTGTGACTGGGAGGCTTCTCTGTGTAAAGTGGGTGAGGAGGTCATACAATACTTGTAAAGATTGCGATGTCAGTGTTATGTTTAATATATCCCTCGAATCAATCATAATATAAATGGCAGTCTTGTCAGCGACACTCTCAGCGTCCAGTCCGGAGTCAATACTTTCCGCTTTCATGGCGAAATTCAAGTTTGAGGTGGGCTTTTTTTCACCATCTATCATTGATAAGTGCTGGGGGGATCTTTTGAACTTTCCGGAAACTGTTTTAGTAGCTCCTTCATTGTCTGAATTGGGTTCAGATTCAACTCCTGATGGTTCGGCTCCAGAAGATTCATCACTTTCACTGTTTTCACCGTCACTGGAATCCCTAAAGGGTTTTTCATTTGATCAATATCAAAGAAAATTTGAAAATTTAGAAAGAAAATTTTTAAAGTATGTTTTTTTTTGTATGTTGATGTCCATATTTATATTATCATGCATGAATGATTAATTAAATTATTGAATTATTCGTTTATAATAAGTGAACATATAAAGTTAATAAGGTAAAGAAATAAATCAGCTAATCAGCCTGCCCTTAAAAAAAATTCTTTAAATATTTTGTTCAAAAATGAGTTTTTAACTTGAGAGTACACAAATAAACTAAATAAGCAAATAAAAAAATACAAAAATCATTCTCAACTCACACAACTACAAAACATATTTTTGTAAAATGTAAATATATTTATAAAGAGTTCGTACTTAAATATGTATCAAAACCATGCTATAATTTAGATATCTAAAAGCAAACAAATTTATCTGATTTTATAAGCATTTTTTTTATATTTTGGCAAAATTGCATACCTTCAAATGAAATTCTAAATCTAAAACATTTTAGCCACATACCCTGTAAACAAATGTGAAATTGCAGATGCTAATTTTTCCATTGCTCCATCTTCATTTTCAGAATCAGATTCACTTCGGTTGGAAGAAATATAATAATCGTCTCCGTATGCCGCTCCACTGTTATCCGATTCCCCTTTGCTACCAGGCCTGTGCCTGATGAAAGTCATTTCATTCTCTGCATCTTCGTTCTCATCAGCAGAAGTTTCGCTGTCACTATTAGTCTTCTTCTGAAGAGCGGCCTGCCTGAACTTGGTCTTTTCTCCATCCACCTCAGATATCGGTTGATCCTGCTCCATTTTGCTAGAGATTGGATATGACTTAGCCTAAAAAAATATGTTAACTTTTGACAAAGATATTGGGAGCTAAATATTATTTAAATATAAAATGCCCCCCTAAAATTTCCTCCCTAAATGAAGATACTCGTAAAACAAAATCCACAGATATTTGAATCCACAAATTTATAATAACATGATCTTGGAGATGTCGCGAAGCGATTAAAACTGGTCACTGATTATTCAAAGATTTTGTATTATAGTATCATTCTCCTTTTATTTTTTATTCTATAATAAACCGTGTACATCATAAGCAAGTTAAATAATTATTCCCCTTTTAAAATGGCTAAGACATTTGCCTCTCGCACGGGGGTTCTGCATTAAAATCCCAGTGAGTGACCATAATTAGCTTTGCTGATGAAATTGTAATTCTACTCAATGATTACACTTAGAGCGGGTTTATGCGAAGGCTGAACAGGATATGGAAAGAGTAAAATCCTAGCTAGATAATAATTTGCTTAATCTAAATGCTACTAAAATAAAATACTTGAGTTTTAGTGCAAACATTATCGGTCAACCTAAATTGTACCCTGACCGCGCCGTGGCCCAGTTGGTTGGACAGCTGACTGCGAAACTGGCATCACGGGTTTGATTCCCGCTAGTTGCAAGAAAAAAATTCAAGAAAGATTTTTATTCTCAATTGGTCTGGGTGTTGTGGTGTATTTTCCATAAGCTCCTTCCATATCTCCTCTTTCCCACATGCTGACAAGCCTCTAAAAAGAGGCTTAGCGGGTTAATCTTTTAAAAACAAAAAAATGGTGTCTCAAATAAAGAAATTTTACAAATCGAAAAAGTGTATTGCCTTCAAAATCCTTTGTTATATAATTTTACGTTTTTAATATATGTATATTTTTTAGTATAAATTAGTTTTAATCTTTCTTTCATAAATATTATAATATACTAATTGCACAATACTACTAATCACGAAGCACTCGGTAACTATATCCAAAATAGATATATTACATACAAATTAAATGGTCAGTAATCGTTATGTTAAAACATAAAATATGTATTGTTTCGTGACAGCACTATCAAAATAGTTATATTATGTTATGTACCTTTTTAAATTAATTATTTGTTTTCCCTATTGTGAGAATAAAGCTTTACTCTAATAGAATAAACGTCGATTTTCTCAGCTGTGAATCTGAATCAAACAAAACATAAAAGTGGTTTTTCTGAAGCTTGGGTATTCTGCTCTGTAACCACCACTATAATTAGGCCTTTTGGTCTGTAATGGTAATTTTTTTTCTGTAAATATTCAAAGCATCTTACCTGAAACATTTTTACCAGCACCTCCCATGGCCGGTAAACATTCTCCTCGCAGACTATTGGCTCTATCAGTGGTTCCCATGTATCAAATTTCTCATTGTAGTAAGAAGCCTGAAGGTTGAATTCCCATTTCGAGTGCATCTGTTTTGACCAGTCGTGGACAGTTATTTCAAATACCGATTTGGCCATTAATACAGGTATTCTAGATTTGGCTTCCAGCTCGAACATTACTCTGATGCTCGGTATGGCCATGGTGAATGTCTCACTGGGTTTGGCAGATGGGTACGGTGGTTGAGTATAACTGTTTGTTTCATCCGAGTTTATGGAGACATATGGGACTATCTTCTTGGGAGACCACAACTCTTCACTGTCCAACTTTTCGGCTGCTTTAGAGGAGTAATTGAGAAAGTTAAAAGGTTCCTTTTCTTCCGGTACTGTCAAATCAGCAACGATATCTTCCACAATATCTGAAAAATAAGGATACAATAGATTTCAAGTATTTGAGTCATAAAAGGCAATCATGCAATTTTATCAGTACATTTTTAACTTTAAATCCTCAACATCATCGTCCATATTGAGAAGATGAGTATTAGAAATGCATAGATGACTTATTTATTTCACATATATAAAAAGTGCATTTTATTGACATCTAGTGACTTTTATTAGTACTTTTTCACTGCTGGTAAACTACGTCAAAACATGGGACCGGGACACAATGCATGGTTATTATAATCATGTGTTTACCGGCTCCGGGATACAAAAAGCACAAAAAAAGGAGTGAGACCCTGTATGTGTGCGAGCATTACAATGTGGCTCTCCATAAAGGCCAATGTTGGCAAAACTAGCATACAAAAATGACTTATTAAATTATTTTTAAAAATATGAAAAGCTTCAATTGATTTAACCCAGTATTTTCATAATTATGACACTTTTAAGAAACCCTTCACAAAGCATGAAATTCCATAAAAATAAAATAAATTCTATGTGTATTCAGCCGGTCCTCAGAGTGTTAATTAATTTTTCTACCTGTAACTGTGCGGACTGTCGTTTCAGAAATATGCATATCAATAGGAGAAACAGACGCCGTCACTATAATTCCTTCTTCTATATTCTTCAACTGCTTAGCAAATTCAATATCACAGGGGTGTAGCACTAAATACGGCTGTGTGGATTTCAGCTTGCTTTGGAGTTTGGACATAATTTGCAGGCCAGAGAGAGATAGAGTTAAGTTCTCTCGGTAAGCGTGGCGGGAGTAGTCTACCAATACTTCAGTTCGGAATAATAAGGCGTGGCCGGTTGTCTTTGACAAATCAGAGAAAAACATTATTTCTGGTTTGCGGAACTGAACTGATATAGAAAGCCCGTTAGCATCTTCGCTTAGATTAGCCCCTGAAAACATATTTAAAATTGTCATCTAAGAGAAGAATTGTATATTTTTTTAGTTATTAACTAGATATGAATTTTAATTTTCCTTTTTTACCAGTTGAAAAATAGCCACTAGTAGAATCGGCAGAGCTCGGTGGTCTCATTCTGTTATTGACAGCACCAGATTCTTGTTTAATTACAGTAGTATCACCTATATATCCATGGTTGATGACTCCGCCATCCATTGATTTATCACCTAAAGAATTCATCACTCGCATAAATATAATCATTTACAATTGTGATTTGTTTAAAGGATCACTGTAAGAATTTTTAAATGTTTTGTACGCCCTTTACCTGGTAAAGCGTCCAAGATGAACCGTCCCAAATTCATAAAGAATGGTACAGAGAAATTAAGACGGGTTTTTTCAACATGAATGTCAACATTACGATCACCAGCCTGATTTTGTCGGAAAGTTAAATCTACGATTGGAGGAGTAGATACTGAAATGGCAGTTGTATCCATTCTCATTTCTCCGGCATGAGATTGGAACATTCTGAAATAATAAGAACGAACATTTGTTAAATACAAACCGAGCTATATGTAATTTACACATTTTGTTCATAATTTTTCGACTCACTTTTTGATTACTATATTTGGATCAGGTCTTATATCTTCAATGAGTAAACTCTGCAAACTGGCCTTAATATCTAAAGATCTATCTGAAAAGTAGTCCAATTGGAAAGAGGTTTCTCCGGCTGCTAGTTTAGCGAGGCCAGTATTGCAGTCTCTAACAGGTGAACTTAAAACTTCATCAACATCGGTAAATATTTTTAATTCTATACCATCTAATGTAAACCTGGAATTAAATAATTTATCATGAAATATACTTGCATTTTAAAACTTGTATAAATTTATACAGTAAAACATATGTTATATTACCGAAATACGGCTTCTTTTCGCAAGGATTCGGTCTGTGCAAAGAATGCTTGTAGTTTTTTGACTGATGCGTCAGTGTTATTCATTGTTTCTGCGGGAGATCCACTGGTTCCTATACAATGCCCCATTGAACCTTAGAAACAAATAGAATATATTATATTATTTATATTGCAAATTGTCTCAAACTGCAAAAGAATGATAAAGGCTTGGGAAGATAAAGGATTCCTTTGTGTTTTTTGGAAAACTATGAGTCTCTGGTGAATCATAACTACATAAGATTGCATTGAAATACCTAAAAGTGTACATAAAACTACTATTATAGAATAAAGTAACTATAAAGTATACAATGGAAACACCAGATAAATATGTCAATATGTATATTAAATTCATAATAAAATAAGCATGTATGAACATAGTGTCATTATTTTTTTTAATATCTAAGAATTACATCAGTAATCATCAAGTATCTGGCAAAATACAGTTCAATGAACTTATACCATTAATTACATAAAGAGTCATTAATCTAATAAAGTGTCGAATGTTTAATAAGTCTATGTTAATGTTTTAGTGTATATCGGTAAACCAAGTAAACATAATTTTTTAACTTGTGTAAGCACACACATTTGAATGATTTATATGAAAACTTTTTGCTCACATAACATAAGCAAAGTTTATTAAAGATTTGAATGGACTGTAGAAGCTTTTTTCTTACCAACATAACGTCCTTCTGTAAGGTTGTCAGTCCAAACTGCAAGCAAAGTTGATAAGTCTCTCTGGCCCAAGTTGACGTTCACAATCTCCATAGACGCGGAGATATCGTACAGTAATATATCTTTGTGGAAGGTTCCAGTGTTTGAAACTTGTTGTAAAGCGATGATATTGTGATATCCAACTGCACGTTTTATATCAAACCTTAGAGAAACTGGCTCGAGAACAGGTTCCTAAAGAAAACAAACAAATTAATGACATCATAAATGGCTTGTATCTTTCCACAACCTCAGTTTTACGATTTTCTTTCACTTACCTGCACTTCCAATGTTCCAGCGAGAGTCATAACTGCTCGACTTAAGGTAACGGAATCTAGTTTGACCAGCATATTATCAATAACAGGCGTTTTATTGCTTGAAGTGTTCCCAGCTGTGGAACTATTGATTATTTTTTGACTAATTTCTTTGAAGAAATTTTCAACAGTAAAATCACCTGGAAAAAAGTTGACAAATAGATTGAAAATTACACCATATAAATTAACCTAATCTCAATGTCATATTTAATAATAAAAAAATTGTTTATCATCATCTTTATTTCCCTATCCATATCTCGTGGTGCATAGGTCACTGCATTGGAACTCCAATTGCAACGTATCTAGATCTTTATTGTTACATAGAATGTAAAGTGAAAAGTAGTACGTACGCCCAGAAACATTGAAATATTGCAGTATAGAACCACCTTTAAAACCAATATTTCACAGCCACACTGCCAGGAATTGAACCCAGGATCTCGAAAATGGTATCTGGATATTTCTTTGTAACATGAAGGTAAGATAATCATTCTCACATTTCAGGCGGCCAGTCCACGGACTATGAAATATTCTAATGTAAAAACATATTTTTAAATAAATATTTCATGTAAACCATGACGGGATTCAAACCTGAAACCTCTTGCATGGTAGGCAAATACTACACCATGAGACCGACAAAACAATAACTATATTTATTTATTAAAATATAAGTTACAATAATCTTACTTTAGGGAGGGACTTACACTGTTATGTTATAAATATTCAAGCTTCAATAATTGAAAATGTTTATAATCTATTAATTTTTTAGTTGATTTATATATTTTATTTATGTAGAGGTAATTAAAGTTATTTGGAATTGTTTAGTATTGCATTTTGGTAATTTGAATGTATATTGTACCTGTATTGAAGACTATTAAATTAGGAGATGTGGATTTTTGTGGCAGAAGGAAAACTGGTGCATGAACTTCAATAGATATATGGAGTTTAGTTTGCCAACTTTTCATGTTGGACAACTGAGTCTCCATTCCTTTCTCCGCATTTTTAATGGCCTCATTCGTTATACCAGATGGAATAAATGGCTCCAAGAAATGCTGAAACAATTAAATTATAAGTTTGTTCTGCAATAGAAAACATCTTTCAGTTTATTGATACTTCAAAATCAATATGTAAAATAAAACATGATAGTGAAATTTCGTATAACAAAAAAAGACGCAATATGTATACAAAGTAAAACTGATTTTAGTTTAAAATAAAATATTTTATTATATTTATGCTAAATATGCCCCTTAATTTATTTTAAAACAAATTATTACTGATTGTATCTGTCTGCAATACACCCTCACTTTTTAATGATGCACACGCTTACACATACCTGAACACTTAGGTAGTCAGATTTCAGAATGGACCATCCATAATTTTTCAAAAATGTACAGGCGGGCTGAAATACGACCCAATTTCAAGACCACAAACTAAAATATTTTAGTGTTGCTTTTCAATAATAAATTACCATTCTAAAAGAAGCTGTTTTTTTTATCCTGTTCTGTGTATTTACTGAAATATTCATTAAAACTTTTGAAAACTAAAAAACAAACAAAAAATAAAGATGGTCCCTCTGTCACCTGACTACCGACTTACTCTCATACAAATACACCCTCTTACAGATGTTTCTATAAAATAAATACATAAAAATAATTTTTAATTATACAACAGGAAAAATAACATAATTTTTATTCATAAAATCATTTTGTGGATTTTTAAATCCATAAAATGTCCATTATTTTACACAACTTTCAATAATTGTTATTTGGTGGGGAAAGACTCAGAAAACTAATTTTCCCCAGTGATGCGAAACCTGCCGGCTTATATGATAATAGTGAGATATTAGTGGACTCTATTTTTCAAGACTTTGATTAATTAATGCGATGCGTTTTGCAGTGGCTGCAATCGTGGCGTCAATCACACGGGTGTCAATTACTGTTCACAAATTCAACTAGGGAAGGTGGAATAGCCACTAACCTGTTCCTGGCTTTTTTCTCCTTCCTGCAGCACTTTAGTTTGGATTGATCCAGACACTAGACACTATACGCGGCGATCGCGATGGTTGCGTAACACATGAGGTCTTTGGCAGCAATCTTCCAGACAACGCACTAGCCTGAGCGTATGAACACTTATAGCGATGGTTTCAGTTCTAGATTCAGTGGTGGTTGCTTGAGGACTCGATTCAGCGGCGTTTGTCAAAGGACTGAAGGGGGATGGGAGGGCAAGTAGGTGGGTTATGAATTTTTGTGAATTTGCGACAATAACTACCGTTACCATAACCAACACATACGTGTAGCCATTATCAGTACATCAAAAATCAATTATTTTTTTTAGTTCTTATAGTAGCAACTACACTGGCTCAGTATCAGGCATAGAAGAAACATTCACATTCTATCACTTCTTCACAATATTTTAAATAATCCCACTTCGCCTGTTTATCTGAGAGAGCTCATCCAACCTCTTTCACAACGTAACGAGAGAACCCCTTTAATACCCTGTCAAAGCCCTAATTTTCTTGCCTCCTCTTTCTCAGTAGTAGCTGCTCGATTGTAGAATAATCTACCCGCTAATGTTAGAGACTTTATTTACATTTAAGTCAAGATTGAAATGTCACTATCTAAATATTTAAATTGTTCCTTTATCCTTCTTCTTTCCTTCCCATCCCCTCTCCTCTCTTCATCGTATAGTGTTAATTTTTTTTTATATATATTTATTTTTGTTAATCTTTGCTTTTAATTTTTGTATAAAATTATAAGATTCAATATGTCCATGTATTTATAATTTTCTCAAACTGAACGGTTTGGGTAGGTAGGAAGAAATTGCCTTAAGGCAATATGCCCGCCCTTGTATGTATATTTATTATATATGTATATAAAGTGTCAAATAAATAAATAAATATTGTTGGTTTTTTTTTTGTAAATTAAAAAGTAAAAATTGATTTATATTACCTGTAAATCGATTATGGACTTGTACAACAAAACAATGTTTAATCTTCCAACGTATAATTTAAGTGATCCATCTGATTTGACATCATCGCTCTGTACCAAATTATCCATTCCCTTATTTTTGTACACCCTGGGACTATGTCGCACGTACTTAAGCTCTAAAACTTTGTCTTCGTCAACCCATAACATCTAAAAGCAAAAAATATAAATATGTAATGCACGCCAGAATACAATGTTAAATTTCACTATTTTTAAATAGAGTTATTTTTACTTTTGAATATAGCGTCATTTCAGATAGATCGTCAACGGTGAAAGTATTCAGAAATACTTTCAGAATCATTCTTTCATTAGCCTTGAAAACACAATCGCTCTCTAAGCCTCCTAATTTAATGTCCAGTAAATCAATGTCCGAATGAGAGAGCTTTACTCGAAGCTGCGATAATCTGAAATAAATATTTTGAATAATTTAGCATTTTCTTTTATTCGAGAAATCCCGTAAAAGTGAACATTTAACATAACTAATATCAAATACAATTTTTACGGTATAAGACTTTTGGTGGATATATACACTTCACTGGCCCACAGGTACATTCCGGAGTGTCAGATGTATGCTTACAGATAGATTTAACTGATTTTATTAAATGAGTAATTTATTCTAGAAATAAAAGATGAGTAATGTTAAATCTACAAATTTTTGCGACATCTTCGAGACTGGGATGACGCGAAAGCGATGAAACCAGTCACTGGTTATTCCAAATAAGTAAATTGAAGTGTCACTCAACTTATATTGATATAATAAATTACAATGAACTTCCACCAAGAATATTCACAAACAAACTCGAATGTTTTAAAAACATTTTTGATGTATTTACAAGTCTTACACATCAGGTGCTAGTCCAGGAACAATAAAATATTGCAGTTCAAAAGACATTTAAAATCAATATTTCACATTCACCCTGCCAGGAATCAAAACCCGGACTTCAAAAATGGTAGGCGAATGCGTCAACCGCTATTCAATGAGGCGGACATATCTCTACTCAATTTCAGAGAGTGACCACCGAGTCGACAAAACTCATCCAGGGTTCTAGTTCTGTTTCACACACAGAACTGTATTATATCATCAATCGAGTTATTTATAAATGAGATGTTTACCTTTAATACTTTTTTTTTTCATTTGTGGCTTCTATCAATTTTAAGCCAAAGATTACAGTGTGAATTAAAATTTCATTGAATTATTTGGTAAATACTTGAAAAAGTATCAAAGTATGGTGGAAAAATACCTATCTACATAAAAATCATTACATTTATTGTAATTTACTGGTAAAATAGGTGAGTGGGTGAGAGGGTACCTGAAGGAATAGCTGAATTTGGTAGCACCTGGTGGAATTGGTGCCTCTTTGTCGGGACCATCGAGCATATTCATTATTGTTTGTGCATGAGGATTGATCATTTTCTTTATCTGTGCTGAGTCTGTTGACTGCACTCTACAATAAAAAATATCATTAATAATATTGATCACTTAGTCACCATAATATGTCATAGAAACAATGATATTATTTATTTGACAATAGGGAAATACCATGTTTTTTAAAACATTTTTAAAGTAATAAAGGTCTATGAAATACTGTCCAGTAAAAAAATTATTTTTTGGATAATTATAAGTAGCATAAAAAATACTTTTAAATTTGTAATTTTCAATTCCAGCAAAAACGGTAATTCCATTGGCCATGCCCCTATTACGTCACGATTCATGTTTATTTGTTCCTGCCATTGAAATTTGTGTAGAACAATTTCATGAATCTTGACGTCACAACAACCAAGGCCAAACACGTCGCGTTTTTCTACTATATGTACAGAAAAATATGTCATATTCAGCAAGTAAATTGCCCTATTAACGAGTGAATTCAGACTAACATTAATATGGCTTCTGGGTACGCAAAACAGTTCATGAGATCTCACTTAAGTATAGTTATTGGGAACGTACAAACTGATCTCTTTCAGTATATTTGGATTATACATACTTCCAGAAATCAGCTTATAGAAATGTTTCCCAAGAAAAATTTGACTATGAGATTTGAGGGTGTTGAAATTCAGTGGTCTTATTCTATAATTAATTTGTTTCGTATCGTATGAGAGGAAACGAGAGTGAAATATGATTTTGAATGCGTTAGAGTAAAATAGATATATGATGAACTAACGAATTTACGAAACAAAATTGTGATAGAATAAGCCTGCAGTATCCCTGTTATAAATGATGATGGGATACAAGAATGGATATTAAAGAAAATAAATTTAGATGTAAGTTTTTCAAAAATCGCTTTTAAACCTTCTCTATTTCAAGGATGTGATTTGATTCAGAAGGGTCCAAAATTATGGAACAGTATTCTAGTATGCTGCGGACTAGTGTATCATATAATGTGCGAATTGCAGTAGTATTATTAAAACATGTATCTAGAGTTTCGAAGTACAAATCCAAGCATCTGACTAGATTTATCGACAACACTAGTAATATGGGACATAAATATACATATAAATATATCATGTTCATCTTGCTGGGAACCGGGAACCGGGAACCAAGAGCTTATTAGTAAACATGCTAACCATAATATCATATTGTTCAAGAATTAAGAGGGATTAAAATAATAATTTAAATGGTTTATTACTTCTGAAGAATGTATCCCATGTATTTGATCAGTGTTTGCCACGCTTCTTGATGTAAAACTAGGGACAAATTTCCAATATCAGCCACTAGAGACTGCTCGACACTGTGGAAATGGGACTTAAAGTCCGGACAGTCAGCTCGCACCTGAGAAAAAACTTGTCTTTAAATTCATCCCATAGTAAAAAAATTCTAGTCAAATATTATATTAAATGAATATAAACGCAGACAAAAAGCAGTACACGAGATATAGGTGCATCAGCAAAGGCTGACTGCCTATAACGAATAATAATAATAAAATATACTAGTATTATTATAAGGATTGTACATAAGGGTTTTATCATGGTTTTTTTTCGATTCTTCAATAAAAAATAAATTGCGAAGTTACTGGTATTATTATTTTTTCTGTGCAAAGTTGGATAAATTTTCTACAAGGGTTTAAAATATGCATAACTTGAAATGCTGAAAATGAGATGCTTTCCACCCTATGCAAAAAATGGAATGTATGACATTGCTTTCTCGCCATAATATGCTTGAGTTGTATGCAATGTTTGTTAGAACTTGGTGGAGATGATGTTAAGGTGGTGCAATGCCAACGGTGAGCCGTTTTAAATGTGCTTGTTTTTAAACTAAAAATTATGAATGTGTATTATACATTGAAAGTTATGTCATTAAAATTGCAAAAATCCGCTCTAAATGATTTATAAATTTTATTCTAGATTTGTGAAAATACCATATTACACGGAAGTTTTACAATCTACAGCGGAATAAACTATCCATTATCTGTACATACCTTTCGATAGAGCACATTCACGATTTCTTCAGAAGCATCAGTTGTGATGAGTTCAAGGTATTCTCCGGAAGCACCCTGGTGTAATTTATCAGAAAGCATCAGGGACTGGAGACTTATTTGCAGGGCTGGACCATACTTCATCAAAGCCATATCCACACATACCTGAAACAGTTTATTTTTATTCAACGAGGGTGTTAAATGCAAAAAGCCACTGTCCATGACTACTGTTTTTACAAAGACCAACAAAACCAGTAGCCAAATGACTATTTCTTTTGAGTTCAATGTGCACCTTCAACTTAGAATTAATAGTCTTTTCACTATCTGTTATACCACGCACAAGTTGCACATTGAACTTAAAAGAAAGATGTAATCTTTTTGTTGCTGGTTTTGTTGGTCTTCCCGAAAACAGTGAACATGGACAGTGGTGGTTTTGCATTTAACCCCCTAAAATAATACATTTTATTTTGGGAGATATTAAGCAGGCGTCTAGTGAATGTATTATTATAGCAACTACATGAGGACTTTTTTAACTGATTAAAAAACAAAGCCTTTACTACGTTAATTGATACAGAACACAAAGAAACTTAGTCAAAAGATGTGCACTGCAAAGGTTAATAATTAAATTGTAATTTTAATCATAACTAGGTTTGCTTTTTATTAATAATTCTAAAGATTTTCTACAAATTAAATTTATGATTTTTTTTCTAATCCAGAGATATAAATGTCAAATATCAAAAGAAGATTTTTCTATATTATAAATTAAAAATGTTTCCACATAATATTTTTATACAAATCTTTTAAACATTTGAAAACTGCAAGTAAATAATATATAAATTAATACATATTTTTTAAAATCTGAACTGATATTTTTAACACAGTTATTATTTTTTAATTAACTGGAATATTTTGACAAAACAATGTTTTACTTACTTTACCAAGGCGTAACATCATATACGGCTTTTCTGCTGAGTCTAAAGAACGGGATAAATGTAAAACGGCTTCACCTATTGTAAAAAAAACGGCCATTTAAAATGTATATTCAATGAGAAACTGATTGCTGAATTATCAACAACTATGCATGTTACTAAACAATAGATAGTTCGTACTTGCCTATGACAAATCTTAAAAGAACTGTGATATAATTATTAGGTGATACGTTATCATCAAATCCGGGCAAGTCAACTGTCCTTGCCCATATTTCTGTATCATCGTCACTTTGTTCCACGGACACAAAAGACTTATCCGATTCTAAAAATCCATTTTTAGCACTACCCACATCACTCATAGACTGTTTGGCTCTAAAAAATATTTTTAAATACATGTATATAAATCATAATAATATAAAGAAAAATTACTATAAATAAAACCAGAGTAAGGATAGATTATAAAACATATTTAGATATCACATTCAGTTTATATTAGAAAAAAAAATCGAAATTGACAAAAAACCATGATCTCTTTTTGCAAAAATATGTTGGATATTACAATAAAATGTATATTTGAGTGTAAACAAATAGTGTACATATTACTTACAAAACAAAAACAGGATGTAAAGACAAAGCTTATTTTGGAGTTTCATTGTTCAAAGTATAATTTTTATGTAAAAAAAGATTTTGCCAAAAATAAAAAATGAAATAATATAGGTACTTATTAAACTGAATCAGAATCTGAATTAACGGCATATACAGAGTGTTCTTAAAACCCTGTCACACCCGAAACCACGATGATCAGTATGGGCATGAAGACATATTAGCATATTTAAAACAATTTAAAAAAAAAAATAATATTTAAAAAAACAAATGGTTGCTTACTTCTGCAGGGGAGAAGCGAGGGGGGCGTGGCCATGTGGTTGATGGTGTATCAGACTCCCCCCTCCCCTCTCCTCGCTTCTCCCTTGCAGAAGTAAGCAACCATTTGTTTTTTTTTTTTTTTGTAAATTTTATTAGTTCTAAAAATCAATTCTAATGTGCCAATGTGTCTTCTTGGTCATACTGATCATCGTGGTTTCGGATGTGACAGGGTTTAAAGAACACCTGTATAATTATTTTTTGTTATACCAAAGATTAAAATATTTTTTTGATTTAAAAAAGGTGTTGAATTTATTGTCTATAAATTAAACACCCGTGAGATAGACATCTCAACGAATAGAAAAAAATTGAGAAGAGTGTATGGAATTTCAGTTATTTGCATGGATTGTGGTTGTTTTTTGTCAACTTAAATTAATTGATCATGCATACCTGTTTCGGGACAAATATGCCAATACAATCTTTCTTTTCAAAGCTGCCAACTGTTCCAGTTTGAAATCATCCAATATCTTATCAAATTTGCAGAGATCAGCAATGGTTGTACTCTCCGCTATGTCCCCTGAGTTGGAGCAGTCCATAGCTGATAGGGGAACAGTGTTTGATGTGGGAAGAGGAAAGTTCTCGAAGAATTCCCACATTAGACCAATTCTTCGGTCTGATAGATTCAATTTTATACTTGAAATTGTAATGTTTAATTTGTGCCTGGAATATTAAAAAAAAACATACAAATATTTGAAAATATACTTTATAATTTATAACAAGTTGTGTGGAGCCCGAGAGATTGATGGCAAAAAATTAAACTCAAAACATCAAATGAGGATTAATATGTTTTAATCCAATTATTATTTCTTAAATAATAAAACAAACTGAAAAATAGTAATTCATAAAAAATAATAATTGCACAATTTTTATTTTTTATTAAACTCTAAATCTTTTATATAAAACAAATTACATTTTTTGTTTTATTTTGAAAACTACATTTACTGTCCATTTTATCAATTTAATTATTTGATACACAAACAGAAAAATATATTTAAAGCATACAAAATATCATCAAAATCTTATTACAATGCATTTGAATGTTTAGTAAGTCTATCTTGATGTGTTAGTGCCTGTCAGTGAACCAAGTAAGCATACAATTAAATTGTGTAATCACACACATTCGAATTATTTGAAAACTTTTTGTTACACACACATAAGAAAAGTTTATTAAAGATTTGAATGGAACATACATACTTGTTATTATTACTAAAATTATATGTATACGCTGCATGCTTTACATAAACCATTGTAAATGCAAAAAAAAAATACACTAAAAAATGCATAAATTGACAATGCTTAGTAAAAATACTTTTAATTATTTGCTAACAATTAAGAAAAAAGTTAAAAGGACAAAAAATAAATATTTTTAAACCTAGAAAGCCAAATAAAATTACCATCAAGATTTCAAAAGAGAAAGACATGAATTATGTACATACTTGGGTAAAAGTTTATACTCCTGTTTGATACTATTCGAAAAAACCAATTGAAGCCTAATTTTTGGAATCAAATGAAGATCTGAATCGGCTAGTTTGCGGGCATTTCTCCAATCATCTCCAGAATCACAGAAGAATACCTGCAACATAAGTTTTTACATGGTATAATAAGCTAATAAAATCTTATGTGATCTCTTCCGTGTCACAGTGAGGGGGCTTGAGTATTTTAATGATTCAGCAGGCCATGTTGACGGTAGTATAATTAGCCGACAATTAGCCATATTGTCAACACTTGGCATTTTACAATTTATCTAGCCATGTTTAGTTTTAGAAAGAAAAAGAAAGAATGTTAGGGCAACCAATATAATATTATAATACTTATAAAAAAAAAAAATGTTTATTTTGTCATTGTTTTATTAAAATTAGCAGAAAATACAAAGAACCTAACCTTACTTCACATAGCATATTAAAACATTACGTATTACAAGCAACATTGGGTCTTCGGGTATTTTCTTCTTAATGGTATTACGCATTAGCTATATTTATAAAATCATATTTTGTATCCCTTAGCCATGGCTTCTTTTACATAATAAACATTATGGCTGATCGTTTGGTCAGCCAAAATTAGTGAAAAAATATATCATTCAATAAGGTGTGTGTGGTTATTCAATCGAAATGCAATATGGCTAATTGTCGATCAGTCTTTTACATTACGGCGCGGTTTTGTCATTTGGCTAGCTGATGCGCATTCCGGCTAAAATAAAAATCCTACTGTGACATAACTACTAGAAGCAAAGAAACTGTAGAAAAGAAATTCATAAAATAATTAAGGGTTAAATCAAATAAAAAATTTAATAAAATTTAACCAACAATGCCATACATTTGAAACAAGTGGTAAGAAAAGATAAGATTACCAATGTCTCAAAACTCATAGTATGAGGGTTTAAAAATTTCTTACTCCATATAGTTAAGTTAGCGGCAATTATTATTACAAAAATTAATAGTGTATATATATATTTTTATGTGAAGGATCTTCACTGACAATATATATTGGCTCGGTTTATATAATATATAATGCTGTTATTATATTAAAATGTTTGTTTAAAAAAATTAAAATACCCGAAGAAACCGAAAGGCTTAAAATATTAAAATATTTTTTTTTGTAAATAAGGAAGTTCAGAGGTTTTTTATTTGTTAATAGACTATCTTACTAAGCCAAAAAATATTTATTTTTATTTTTTTGTATCGTATTATCATCACTACGGTTTTTCAAAGTTTTGTAATTTTTTTATTACTCCGTGCACGACGTCACTAGTTCTCTTCGGTGAGTTGCCCTGATTGGGGCTTCCCAGAAACCGGAAATATATCACAACACTCTATCATTGGATAATTTATAAGAACTTGTGATGTCATTTAAAGTGGTTCATTTTTATTGAAATCGTTTTTACTATTTTAGAGAACCTTCAACTTACAATTAAAAGCTCTAATTTTTAATGCATGTAAGAAAACATTTTCTATATCCAGTTTCCCGTAGCACTGAACTTCCTTGTTGAAAATGAGAAACACAATATTTTAAGGAATATTTGTGTTTAAAGGGCTACAATGTTTGTGTGAACACAAGATTCGAAGTAAAAGTGTTAATTATATACCTGCAAAGATGAACAATCTGCATATATCCTATCATAAAGACGTTCTTCGAGTTCCATACATGTTGCATCCTCTAATTGATTGTTAGATGGTTGTAAATCTGATTTTACAACTACACGACCAAGATCAACTACCAGCACATGTCCTCCTCTATAAAAAATATAATAAAAAAGTTATTTACTGTACATACAACAATAACACATTCAATTGCACGTTTTTACTCATTGAAATATTATATATAGAGACAACATTCCATACAAATCCGAGCTAAAAAGTCGTCCCTAAAGAGAAGGGAATGGCCAGCGAAGGATGCAAGTGTCATCACGTCATATCATATCGACTTTGGCAAGCAAAATCTACTATGAGTTTTATTCAGTATGTTGCTTCCCGCATACGCGTTACATTTGTTTATTGTTTTACTACATACACGGAAAAATACACTTGTGGATAAAGGAGTAGGGTAACTGACGAAATCATTAGGACATTAGTAGTGGTAACATAATAATTAAATGTTATTTAACATTAAAATATATATGTTGAACAAATATTGATTAAGATGAAAACATTCATTACCGGTGAAAGGTTTTATTTTATTTATTTAATCCAATATATATAATACAAATACATAGTTTGCAAAAGAAAATGTTTGTACAATAGGTACATTTAGTATAATTTCCTTCTTATTTATGGGTGTAGCCACTCTACTGGCTCACAGGCACGTTCCAGAGTGTCAGGATATTATTTATTTTATACATAATAGTGCATACTTTCTAATCAATTGTTGTGTAAAAATTCAAAAGAAATATGAATAAAGATTCTAAAATATACCTACATTAATAAAATGAGAAAGGACTTTCAAGAAATTAAAATTATATTCAGATATAAGAAACATATTCCTCGGCTTCCTGTCTAGTCTTTTTAGCAATCCAATTATGGACTAGAGTTTTGAAAACATTGTTTTTCATTTTGCTTACTGATATGTCCATACTTAAAAAGTTGTATAGCTTAGGGGCCAGAAGCTTATACCATTGCTTTTTCTGTCTTTTCCAGAACGATTTGTGCAGTACCTTAGCGTACATGTAGGCATTTTAGGAATTTCGAGGAGACACAAAAGTAGCCGAGGAATGCTCGCAAAAGACTAAAGTCCGTTCTATCAAACATATGCCAATTGGCCGCAGGTTAAGGGAATATATTTCGAATGCTTATGCTTACTTATATACCTCAATGTTTTTACTATACTTCTTTATTGTCAAAATGATTATACCTACCTAAAATAATTAATTAATAGAACTTGTATTTTTTTTTTCTTTCAAAA
Organism: Micrasema longulum; assembly: GCF_059751315.1. Lineage (NCBI taxonomy): Eukaryota > Metazoa > Arthropoda > Insecta > Trichoptera > Brachycentridae > Micrasema > Micrasema longulum. The sequence continues at coordinate 864,256 of NW_028277590.1, read as the reverse complement.
AGTCTGTTGGTGATCTTCAGGAAATTGTTGACAAACTGCAGGAAAAATGTGCTCATCTGGATATTAATATTAATACCAAAAAGACTTATGTGCAACAAATCCTGTCTTGACCCTGATCAGCCTCTCTATAATAATGGGTGGAGAATCGAGAAAGTTGACAGCTTTAAATACTTGGGAATTCACATAACTGAGCATTCATAAAGAGCTCGCAACCCACTAGGAAATTTCTGGAACAATTTTTAACACGATGCGTGTTATCTGAAACTTTAGTCTATACACGGTCAAAATGAAATGCCGATTATTCAACTATTGTACAATGCCAGTACTCCTATATGGGTGTGAACCTTGGCTTCTTACCAAAACTTCCAAAACACATTCAAAATACTCCAAATACAAGCAGGAAGTAAAAAAATATTTTATAGGATGAAAATACAATTCACCTTGAAATCATGGTCACAGTAAAATCCAAGCTACCTACATTTAGTTTGAGATTTGTAGCAATAATTTATTTAAAATCAATATTATATTCTTCTGTCAAAATATTTACAATTAACAGTAGACTTGTAAAATCAAATATTTATAAGTACGTAAAAAGTCAATTCTGAAACTACATATTTATTTTGCAAAAAAATAAATGAATCAAACTTAACTTAACTCATAAAACATATTCCTCAGCATACGTTTTTCCAGTGAGGAATAATAACAATAATCGTTTATTAAAAATATAACAATTTCTTTATCTACTACGTGTTTATGGTAATAGATTTATATATAGTATGATAGAATAGGTAGTCTGTCTAAGTACAAGCTGTTTTAAGGCAGACACTTTTATGTGTAGAGCAAAAATAAACAGTCTACTACATTGTTAATTTGACCATATAATGTACTCTGGTGAAATATTAAATAAATAAATGTGTACATCCACAGAAAACATAGATTTTTTTCTTTCTTCAATTTTCCACATATGTTGACATATTCGAGTTAATTTGTGAAATCTTTATTGGCCTTTTTATTATTTAAATATCATGTTTTATTTTAAAATACGAATGACTGTTCTTAAAATAAAATTTTAAAAAATATGTTGATGTTTAAAAATAAATAAATACAACAGTATGTGTATTTTAACAGAAGATACATGAGCAATAGAATTATAAAACCCTCTCTGGACGAATTTTGAAAAAAGAGATAAAGGTATAATTTATTAATGTTTTGAAGAATCTACAAAATAAGCCAATCGTGAGTCACAAATCCTGCTCGATCAAAATAAATATTCGGGTGAGTTGCAAAACATGATTCGATTATTTAATTAATGATAAATGTTTATTTCTTCCTATTACAATCTACTTTTATATTTATTTAGTTATCTTAAAGCTGTAACTCTCCAAAAAAGAGTTTAACTCTTATGCTGGGAAAGTGGCACACTGTTTATTGAGAAATATTTTTTTTTGTGATTTACTCAAAAGTAGAAGAGGCATCCAAAGCAGGTTTTATAACTAACTCTACAACTTATTTAAATAAATAAAAATAAGTCAAAATGGAAAAGACTACAAATTATATTTATGGCATATAAATAATGAGTGAACATAAGTGGTGCCGAGTAATGAAATAATAGTTTTATTAACGGACTTACTTATTTAATGTTCCCATTTCTGGAAGTACAATATAAGGTCCTTTGAGATCCATATTGATGTTAATAATTTTATGCCTCGCTATTGTATAATTCAGAAGTGATTTACTCAAAACCGCCGCTTCGTTAAGTTTATCACTCACAATATTTGTCAAGTCTTTCACAGCCATTGATCGCATTTGGAAGAAATTTATGATTTCTGATATACCGTGCTGAAAGAAAAATATAAACAAGATATTTTAAGAGGGAATAAAAAACATGTCCAGATCTTAAGTTGAAAAAATAGTTTTTATGGTTATGGGATTTTTTACACACTATTTACAAAATAGGCCGGAATTATAAGGGTTTTATCCTTGGAGTAAAAATGCAGACCCATATAGAGCTGCCCGGACAAAAACCATTCAAGGATTATCAATCAAAAACTTAGCTATAGTTTACGGCAAAAAAATGGGCCGCAAGTACTCAGGTCCAGAATCGAAAGCGTAGCAATAAACTTTTCGTTACATGTCTGTTGCTAAAGCAAAAATTTGCAACGCTTTTACTCTGAGCAACAGAGAAAAATGGCATCTCTACAGCTGTTGTGCATTATTACACTGAGGTTTTATCAGTTGCAGATAAATATTTTACAATAGTATGTATGCATGTACACAATATATGTATAATAAAGAGAAAAAAAACCTCAGTCTTTAACAAACCGTTGATATTATATTACGATATTATGTACCTACCTGTATCAATTTTTTTACTGTATTTTTACAAGTTGTTGTAATTGTAATTCTTAAAAAAAAAATGTGTACCTAGTTATTTAAAATATTTTTTATTCCTTATACACATACTCAGTGTGTAATAAGTTTATGTTCCTTTAATTATGTTTATTTTATTATAATATAAAAATTTTGAATTGGTCAACTATATTATGAAAATCCCTCTCTTCCACTCCTCCACTCTATTTCCTCATCTTTTTCAGAACTCTTTTTTTTTCTCATGTCTTATATAATATATTATTTTTCTCTTTACTGTGTAACATGTTCTCTAATTATAATTGTGAAAAACTTTAACTGGATGTATGTATTATTTTTTTATTACGTATTCTTATATAACTTTAACTGCACGTTGCATTTGTACAGAAAATTTCTTCATGGGGTCGATTATTTGGGATAGTTGCTGAATGTACATCTTGAGTGGTTTATGCTATGTATATGTGCCGCATGTAATGTATATGTTTGTGTATGTTTTATATGTGCGTTCATGTGTGTGCGTGGATGGCTCGGAGTGTGCATTCGGTATTTTTATTTATTTTAATTTATTACCTCCATGGAAATCGCAAATGTCAACAATTATCCTTTTTTCACTTAAAATTCTTATTTATTTTTTATTTTTTGTCACATTTAATGTTTATATCTTTTTAATTTATGAAAACTTAATTGGTCTTTTTATGTTAAAAAATTGTTGTTTTTAGTACTTATTTTGTAAGACTGTATGTTTTCTAAATAAAATAAAATAAAAAAATAAAAAATAACAACTGTTGTTTTTCCTTAATAAATAAAAATAAAAATATAAAAAATACTCAATTTCTTTATATTTTTCTATACTGTATTTTTAAATACTGTACTTTATTTTATTTCTTGAATTATATGTTATTTAGATACTTATATTTTAGATAATTTATAAGTAAAAGCCTTATAGATGTAAAAAATAAAATATCTCTTACTTCATTATATACAACTTCTACAGGTTCTAAAGAACAATTCAATCCAAAATCAGCTTCGCAATTCAAGGGATTTTTCTCAAAATCTATTGAGAGGAAATTCTGGTTAGTATGTCCTGAGAACACATTGTCTGCTGTTACAATGGCCGTGAGATCATTTTCACCGTTCGCAACTTCTATAACAATACTTTCAGCCCTGGCAGAAACCTGAAACGGATAATTTAAATGAAATACTATTATAAAATCATTATAATTATTCACCATGCCATAAAATTGTCTTTTAAAAAAAAAAAAGTGGCCAAATACTTTTGATGGAGATAAAAAAATCTTTATTCTTATTCTCAAAGCACCCTCTCAATTCTCATCCACAATCCCTCATTCTTCTCTAACTTATATGGTGTCCATGTGGCTCTACTGCGGAATCGTCTCTAATCCACCATCAAAGATTTTTCTACAGTATCTCTGTTTAAATCAAACCTAAAGAAATATCTCTATTCTCTCCTTAATCTCTCCTCTTTTCCTTTCTCTTTATTACCTTTTCCCATTGAAGACTAGTATAGATATTTATTAATTTATATACACATATTGGTAATTCTATTTTTGTACGTAATTCATAAAAAAAACATTCACACATATTTTGAAACTAAAATTATATAAATAACACCTTTTATTTTATTGGTTGGTTGGAAAAAAAATCCATTTGGCAATGTACAAATATCAATGCACAAAAAGTAAAATAAAAACATGTAATTAAGTACATCATTAGTCTTTCTACTTGGTGGACAAGTATACTTACAATAAAATAAATATAAAACGACTTTGTTTTTAACTACCTATTTTTTCTACCGACCGGTTTCAAAGCTACACAAACTTCTTTATCGAGGTATATTTAACTAATGAATTCTATCCGATAAAAAAAAAGGATAGCATGCTAATTTTTCGCATGTTCCCTCACAATTATAACACTCAATATGGTGAGATTATCCTCACATTTCTGCAGATGTAGTTTTAATTCTGAGTCTTTGGAACTTTTTGAAGTTCTCTTGTACGTATCTTTGTATCGGTGGTAATTTTCCCAGTGAGACTTTATTGACTGCCACATATAGGGCCTTACTCGTTGTTCTAGACAGCGTCGTAGACATACTTCCAGCATTTAAAAAAATAAAGAAGCTTGTATAGTTTTCTATAGAAAAAATAAAGTTGTTTTGTAGTTATTTTATTATGATGAATAATCACAAAGCTATAATAATGTTTGTATCCCAAATTAAATAAACACAATTGGCAACAGAGTTAACTTGAACAATATTTTGTGTATAGTTTGTCCAAATATATGTACGCAGATACTAAATTCAACCCTCTTGAGAGCCAATTAGGATTGTTTCAAAGTAAATGTGTAAAACGATATCTTAAACTAGCTAAGATAGGTTATAATCCCTGTAAATGCCTAGATTTCCATACTCACATAAGGACCAAAGAGATTTTCCATTTGTTTGTCAAGAGTTAATTTCAGTGAATATCAATATTTTACTCAGTAGTGAATGAATGTTTAGAAAAAATATCTTTGCTTTGCTATAATTACTAGGCATTCAAATTATTTTACTTATAACACATATTATGGGTACTTGAATTGAAAAACCTTAGTGGTATTAATGGATTTAACGACAAGGTTATACTCATGAACTCAATTGCCAATTTAAATCTTTAGTAACTGACCTTAAAAGCTTTTGCGGCAGGTCGAGTTTCAATTGATGCTAAAAATTGAGTCAAAGTCATCACTAATACTTCTCTTCCTCTGTTCATTAGACTCAAGGATGAATTGGCCAGTGTAAAGTTTATTTTATGTTCTGAAAAATAGACGTATTTACTATAAGTTAATTATTTACATAGATAATTCAGATAAACACGTGAAAAATTTACAGCTACCTTAAACTGTTTTTTTTAAATATTTTTTTACAGTATACAAGAAACCTAAACAAGTTAAGTCTGTTAATGTTTTGAAATCTCAAAATACTGTGCTAAAAAATCCCTCTGCAAACGGTGCTGTAACATCATGTTACATTAAGCAAAAGACAGGATATTTAGAAATACAGATTACTTAAAAACAAAATTTTAATTTTTCAAAAAAAAAATATACATATATCGTTGTTGCGCTAGCAAAATCTGTGTTTTTTCTGTTTGAAAAGTATTTTTAATTTCGTAATGAAATTACACATTTTGTTTCAACAAAACATACTTGAATACTTTTTCAAAATAATAGATATTTTTCCTTTTTTTAACAATAAAAAAATATATTTAAAAAATCCATCAACAAAAGGAACATTCTTTTATTTTCTTCTTATCGTTCCTCTCCCCGATGGAGGTTGGAAATCATCGTAGCAATTCTCACTTTGTTGGCAGCTGCCCTGAACAAGGACTGAGTGCTGCAACGGAACCAGTCACGCAAGTTCTTTAGCCAAGAGATGCGCTTTTTACCTGCACTGCGACTTCCTTCAATCTTTCTCTGTAGAATGACTTGTAAAATTTTGTATTTTTCGCCTCTCATCACATGCCTAAAGTACTCAAGTTTTCTTTTCTTTATGGTCTTCAGTACCTTTTTATCTTTTTCCATCCGTCGGAGAACGTCATCGTTTTGGACTCTGTCCATCCAGGAGATTTTTAACATCCTCCTGTAGCATCACATTTTAAAGGCTTCGATCTTCTTTGAAGTGCTTTGGGTGAGTGTCCATGTGTCGACGCCGTAAAAAAGTACTGAGAAAACATTACATCGTACAATGCGCGGTCTAAATCAGAGGTCTAAATCAATGTCTCTACTGCAAAGGTCACGCATCCTGAAAAAGCAGTATCGCACCATCTCTATTCTGACTTTGATCTCTTGTGAGTGATCCCATTTATCATTCAGCCAGCATCCTAAATATTTATATTGATGGACTTGCTGTTGTTTTATTAATCTTTTTTTAAAAAAAACTATGCTACTTAACAGATATTGCCGGCGCAATGACGATACATGTATGCTGTTTAATAATCAATTTTCCCTATTTCCTAAAAATAATCATATAATTTAGACCTGTTATAGCAAAACATGACTTCATTTTTTTTTAAATAATAGAGATGTATCAGGTCCTATATTCTACGTAGACTTATGTACATCATAAAGAGTTAATAAAACAAATAATAAAATATATGGTAACAATTTCACTTTGAAAGCACTGAAATAAATAATATGTATTATTTTATCATGGAATTTCACCACATATGTATCAAACAAATCAACGCTATTGTGATTAGTATGAATGTGTGCGTATTAGGGTTAAGGTGTAGTAAAAATAAAAATTAGGATGAAATAGGTAAATGTGTTATAGGTACTTATAGATATTATCACAAAAACAAAATAAAGTATTCAAATAGATACCTATGTATAATTTAGGTTTATCTGGTTTAGGTCCACCTTCCACATAGCCTATAAGTTCGCAGACTCTTTGCTTTTCTGGACTGGACAAATGACTCCACAAACCCTTGACCTTTTCAGCCTTTACACATAAATCTACATTCTTCCTAGAGAATCCGCTATCCGCACAGTCCACCTCGTGGAAAGGGCTAGGAGTCGATACTCTCCACCAGTTTATATCACTCTCCTTCACTTCTACCCTTTCTGGATCCTCCAATTGCAACTACAAACATGTAAAATAAAATTTTGAATAGTAGTTGGTAACTCGTAGAAGTATATTTTATAATTATGGCAGTCCTTGTGGCGTACTGGTTAAGACGTTTGCCTTACCTACGAGGGTCATGAATTATTTTAAGATGCCTTTATTTCATTTTACTGTATTATAATAATTGTTAATTTCACTAACATTTAATTATGTATATTTTTGGGATAGATTTAGAATATTGTGGCATAACGAGATTTGTCTGTTGCGTCTAAAGAGTCATAATACCCCAATAAAATGTTATTTAATTCATTAATATGAAAGGGCTAGCTGTTCCTAAATATTGTAAAAAATATGGCAAAAGGACACTGCAATACAGTATACCTGAAATATGTAACATGTTACTCAACAATATTAAGAATATTGAGTATAATACAATAGTGAGTTAAATGCAGAAGTGAGACATATGCTCAAATTATGGCTAATGGAAAAAAGTTTTTTATGTTAATGATAGTCTTTTTTAATGAAATATGGGATAATATGTAATGTTTTAAAAAAAATAATTAATGTAGGTTAAATATTTAACATCGAAAAATATATAAGAACCTGCCTATGAATTGCATGCTGGCAATTAATTCAGGAGGGCTTTTATTTTAAGTTTATTTTGTAAATATATTTATTTAAATAATTAAAAAATTTGCAAATTATAATAAATGTTATAAATGGAAAATAGATTTTTAGCCACATACTTTATATTCATTATGATCAATCAATTAATATATTTATTCATTATTATCTATTTTTACTGTGCGCAAATTGTATTGCTACATTTTATATAATTTCAATTTTACATAAACATATTCATTATAGATGAATATTTTTTGATATGCATATTTAAAATAAACTGAATTTCATATTATTGTATGCAAATTATTATTTTTTCTCCTATTATTTGTGTATTTTATTTATATGAATGTTTCATAAACACTCTTATAACCTGTAATGGCAGAAATGCCGAAAATAAAAAAAATCTAGCTAACTTAATCAATCCAGCAAAATAATAAAGTAAATTTTTTTTAATAGGTAGTCTCTACTGTATAATAATTGATTTTTAATGTTTTTTCTTTTCAATATAAATTCACTTACTTATGCAAAGAATGCACAATATCATTAGATTATTCCGGCTTTTTTTTTATCGGCAGAGCACCCGATTTCGAGTGACACGTGAATTATGACATTAAATAATTACCTAGCTAAGTAAAAAATCACATATGCATTCTACCCACTTATTACATTTCAAATTATGGTGCAATACTTAGAGTATATACATATAATACTCTAAGGTGCAATAAGTATTAATGACCTAAGTATCGCGTATTAATTGTAAGTAAATGTGAATTGAAATCTGTGTTTTGCAAATATTACAACTTCCCACAAACCTTCTAAGGGTAAGTGTAATCTTGAACTTACTTCAATTTTCGCATGCTCCCTCGCAACAATAACACTCAATATAGCGAGGTTATCCTCACATTTCTGCAGATCTAGTTTTAATTCTGTGTCGTTGGGACTTTTTAAAGTTTTCTTGTACGCATCTTTGTATCGGTGATAATTTTCCCTGTGAGACTTTATTGACTGCCACGTATAGGGCCTTACTCGTTGTTCTACGACAGCGTCGTAGACGTATTTCCACCATTTCTTAGAGTTTCTTCTTACGGGAACTGTCGGATGCAAATGACGAAATTTCCTAAAAAATATTTTATCAAATAATAACAAGAAACACACAAACGTAAAGCGAGGCACGATGCTGTCAAAAGTCAAAATACGAAAAGAATAGAAAACCATGGTAAAACCATTAAGGATATCTCAATGTGTAAAATGTACAACTATTGTTTTTAAAAGTTATATTTTAAATTCAATATCGCGAATTCGATTTTAAACTAGAGAAACTCACCTTAAACAAGATTCAAACAAGCAAGCAACAAGAATCCGGTAAGTAATGTTTTTTGTTTGCAGTTTGTATTTTTTTAATATATATTAATACATCGCATCGTTCCCGCCACAACTGTCAAATTCGAACGTTAAACTAATGTTGGGCAAGTTAGAATCAATAATCGATTTAAGATATTTTTTTTCTCAAAATACGGATATTTAGAAGAATTTAAATCATTCCATTCTTAAAATTATCAACTAACGATAAAAATTAATGACCTTCATTTGAAGGTTGAACTAATCACATTTTAGTTGGCTATAAGGTGTCAATTTGATCGAAGATAAATTATTTTCCGAATTTCAAACTTCGATTTATTTTAAAAATCGATCAGATATATATATCGATGTATATCATATTGTTACATTAGGTACTAACAAAAATTGGTGTAACCATAATTTAATAGTAAAAATAATCACTGAGGCTGATAAATAATAATAAAGCATTCCTTTTCCGCACCTAATGGTGCATAGGGCACTGCATTGGTACAACAATTGCAGCATACCTCGATCATTTTTGTTTTATGAAGGTAAGATGATCAGTCTTACGCTTCAGGTACCAGCCCAGGGACTACGAAATATTATAGTGAGAAAACGCCCTTTTAAATAAATATTTCACGTCAACCATGTCGGGAATCGAACCTGACACCTCTAGCATGGTAGTCAAACGCGCTGACCATTACACCATGATGAGGCCGACAAAATATACGCTACGGTGTAAAATCTTTTTTTATCTTTATTAATAAAAAATTCTTGTTATTTAGTTACCCAATTATTTCATTTTTCAAACCATTTTCTAAAGTCGTTAATAACTTTTGCTGTAAAAGTTAAAATCGAGTTGTGGTATAGCGGGATTTGAACCTCGCACCGTTAATCCGTGAGTCCACACCATTAATTACCACGGGACCCCGGATAAATATTAATCAATTGTGATCAAATATAATGGTTATGTTAACACAATTAATTGCGCGTTTTGTCTAAATAAATCATGTTTTACCTGTTGATAGCGATCCTTTTGAATGAATCAACCAAGGAACAAACAGAAAGGTACTGTTTTCTAGAAAGTTGTGCAGCACTATCGTGCAAAACAGCATCCACCAGCAAACGTGGAACACGCGCCTCTCCCGAACGATTAATAATAACTTTTACTTTGCACGTGATGGGTTTTAATACTGAAAACAGACAAAAAATAATAAGTAAAATTAAATTGCGTTTCCGATGTGTAAAAATAGCAAATTACTTTTAATTACACTTACAAAATTCAAAATCTTCTCTATGCATCGAAAACTTTTCCAGTCCACTTATCATGTAATGCCTCCAACTGAGAAACTGTGTTTGAGTGATACTTCTTGTTTCTTCATCGTCCAATACGACTGCGTTTGGATTCCAGTAAAATGATAAGGATTCCACTTTCATCATTTGATATACAGTATTAGCACCTTGAGGGGTCATTGAAGGCTTCCATCGACTTTAAATGAAGAAATTTCAACGTAAAATAAACAATGACTCAATGCCAACAATATAAGTATTTTAAAGTACTGTTAAACAATTTTACACTATCAATGTTATCAACAGTAAGAACAAAAAATATATACACCATGTGCCTGCGATCATTTTTCCAATTAACTGGAAAAGTGAATCATTGCTTTGGTACCTTCATAAAACTTGCTATTTTTTGCATCAAAAATACTGCGAATAATAAATAATGATTTATCGCGTAAATTTAAACCTATTTTTGCCAGAATGATTGACGTTTCACCAAAAATGCAGTATTATACTCGTATAGCAAAATACTGATTTCCACTGATATTGAGGTAATACTGAAAAAACAAATAAAACATACTTATTAGTAGTTTCAATTGACAAATTTTGAAGGCATAATCCACATGCCAAGGACCCCTTTGTGCTGACGGTATCCTCGTATCGGATATGAACGTTTCTGATGTACACCTGGACATTATTGACAATAGTCGTCAAAAGGTTTTCGAAGAAATTTTGTGGCCCTCCCAACACTTCCCCCTCAGCTTCCAAGTCTTGAAGAATCTTTTTCTTCGCTGCTCGTATCAGCCTTTTTTCTCTCTCTCCGTCAAAGAAGTTGTTGGAAATTGCGGGGCCAACCAATAAAAGCACATCTTCGATGTTCACAACAACAGACTGTGTGTACAGCCCAGCCCATGGAATTGTCAAATTAATTTGACCAATAGTCCCGATTTTCACATCAACGGGAAGGTTTAACTCGTACTGAAAGTAAAACAATAATTTATTGATATAATAAAGTATTTTTCATGTCTGATTTATTTGGATTTAACTTTTAAAATTTAACTTTCGTCATCTCACTTTTACTTTTGATAAACTTTGGGTAACAGCAGTTTAATCTTCTAAAGGCAAAATTTAATTTAAATATCAATTTCTTTTATTCGAAGAAACTACTTGTGTTAATAAAGTCTACACATATTTAAATACCTAATACCTACATATTTTCAATGGTTCGTAGACTGTCAAATATGCAAATCTATAAATTATCTAAAAGTCGATTGGAACACTTTTATAAAATAAATAATTGATCTGGAATATTTAACTATTTTTTAAAATTATTAGCAAATATTGTTTAATGTATGGCATAACCATACCTCTGGCTCAGTTTTACAAATCTAAAACACGTAAAATCATATTAAAGCTAATTGTTTTGAATGTTTATTATGATTTTACCGATTGCATTGCATAACTTCGCAATACTTTGTGATAAATTATTGGGATTTTAGTAAATAAAACAACGTAAACTTAGTAACAAAACTTTGCCATTGTTGATCGTGCATATCTCAAATAATATATCGCAACCTGTCAAAAATATACGTATGAGGTAGATACTTACCAAAGCTTCAGGCTTAAGCTTTAAATCCGTGAGGATCACATTTCCGGAAAATATTCCAACGTTCAAGTTTTCCGTATCCAAATCCTGAACATATTTACCGAGAAACCGGTTCAGAACTCCTGCAATAACGCCTTCAAACATCTTGCGTTTTCTGGGGGTGTTTTTCAATGTATTTTGTGTACCTCTTCCATATCAAAAATCGAACTTTCGCAACACCTAGAAAAGGAAAATGCGAACATTACAACACTATTAAATAGCAAAAACAAAATAATACACCTGTCAAATGTCACAACCATAAACAACGACAAAAAATATACTTATTAATTTTTTCATAGTATGCTGTTGTATTGTATTATTTTTTTTTTACATGTTGGAAAATATAATCGCTCACAATGTGGATATTGATAAAACCTTTGTGTTTGTTAACACGTGGTATAAGGTAAATGCCGCTTTATCGTATTGAACTTATCTAATCTACGAGATTTTGAGTTAAGTCCCACGATACGTAAGTACGCGATTAACACTGATAATTCAAAATAACTTTATGCTATATTATTTATTTATTGATTTATTTATTATATATACGGCCTGAGCCAATTACAACGGTTACATGAAGAAACATAGATACAAGAAACTGAACAAAAAAAATAATAAGCTAGAAATATATGCCTGGATAGACGCGCGTGGCGGTCCTTTCTCTCTGCCAACTCCTACGATGAAATGGCGTAATGGTAGTAGTAGTAGTAACAAAAATAATATAAAACTATGTAGCAAAGACAAACAAGGGCAATAAAATAATGGTATACAATATATTCATAAACACGATGAACATATAAGACTTCGAGCTAAACCATGCCAATCCATCTTTATCACACACATATCATTTATTGTTTTGGTATTTTCATTGCGGAATAACATTTTTTATTTTTTTTTATATTGAAATTAATTTTTGAAAGTGTATATTTACGTCACACACGAGTTTAACACTTTGAGTACCGGCCGAATACACATGGAATTTACCCTGTGCCCGGCCCATTTTTGTGAAATTTCACGCTTTGTGAAGGGTTTTTTAAACGGGTCACAATTATGAAAATACTAAGTTAAATCAATTCTTACTTCTCATATTTATTTGAAACAATTTGATAAATCATTTTTGTATGATAATTTTGCCAACATTGGCCTTTATGGAGAGCCACATTGCAATGTTCGCACATATACCTACAGCATCTCACTCCTTTTTTTGTACTTTGTGTCCCGGAGCCGTGTAAAAAAGTGATTATAATAACCACGCGTTGTGTCCCGGTCCCGTGTTTAACGTTGTTTACCAGCTACAAAAATGCACTTTTTTGAACAGCTAGTAAACCAAGTGAAAACACGGGACCGGGATACAACGGGTGGTTATATAATCACGTGTTTACACGGCTTCGGGATACAAAGTGTTAATATATAAAAAACACAAGTTTAAAGTATTCAGAATTACTCAATATTTATTTATTTACGGACGTATTTATTATATTTAACAATGGTAAATACATTTTTTTTATATATTATATAAAAATATACAGTTACAATTGAAATAAAATACAACTAAAAAAAAATTAAACTAAGACAAAAAAATAATTACCACCTTAATTGAACGTAGTTATGCAGAAAGCAGCCAGCCATAGAAAAGTAAAACTGAGATAATAGCACCTTTGAGAAAAGACTGAATAATCTGATCTACACAACAGTAGGAATGTTTTTGACTTAAGCAAATGATAAACAATGAATATATTATTTTTTTTCATTTAATAACAGGAGTTTTATTAGGTAATAAACCAGTTTTAATGACTTTTAAAGTACCGTGAGATTTTTCTAGTGCTGTGGGTGTTTTCTGCAAATTGAGAAATGCCATTTTTGTGATCGATACCATTTTCAGATAGTGATTAATACGGTTTTTTGGTATGAAAGCGGTCGGGTTGTTTTTAGCATAACATAGAAATGACCTTACTGCATCCGAAAATATAAATTTCTCATTTTTTCAAAATTGTAGACTGGATGCTTTCTGCATAACTACGTTCAATTATTATTTCATATCAGGAGTAAATATAAACTCCCCTGTAAGAGTATGTCTAATGTTTGTAGAATTGGCTGGATTTCACTCCCATCTTCATTCTTCTTAGACCAGGTGGATAAGGAGTATATTTTTTTTTTTAAATAAAAATATTTTTAACCCTTGTGGATTACGTTGATTTTCAGGCGTTGCCTAGTATGTAGGTTAAATAATTCATTCTGATGAATCTCTACTACTACTACTACTACTACCATCACGCCATTTCCCCGTAGGGGTAGGCAGAGAGAATGGACCGCCACACACGTCTATCCTGGCATACAATCCTAGCCTCTTCCACATTCATACATCTTGACATACATGCCCTTCGGTTCTGTCTGCTTTTGACATGACCAGACTTAAGATTCTGGTTTAATGAATCTCACTCACATTTATAAAGGTTTCAGCTCTTTAACTTGACAACCATTAACAGATGGAAGAACTGAAGGAATAAAGATGTTCAAAGATTGGTAGAATGGTGAAAGTATCCACTTAAACCAGTTGCCAATATAGGTCATTAACCCTGTAAATGCCTCGACTTTATTTATTTATTTGACACTTTATATACATATAAGGGCGGGTACATTGCCTTAAGGCAATTTCTTCCTACCTACCCAAACCGTTCAGTTTGAGAAAATTATAAATACATGGACATATTGAATCTTACAATTTAATACAAAAATTAAAAGAAAAGATTAACAAAAATAAATACATTTTTAAAAAAAACTAACACTATACGATGAAGAGAGGAGAGGGGATGGGAAGGAAAGAAGAAGGATAAAGGAACAATTTAAATATTTAGATAGTGACATTTCAATCTTGACTTAAATTTAAACTTCTATACTTCCTTCTACAAAATGGTTTTCACCTCTGTTGCATATTAATATTAATAACTCCCAAGGGAGTTAAATCCAAATATTGGCTACTTAAATTTGAAAAGACTCACAATATTGTAACTAATAACATTACGGTCTCATTATTTTTAAAATAAATATGATTTTTTGTTTTTACTTTAATTTTTTTGTAACATATATTTTAGTCTTACTGAACTGGTTATTTTCCGTACGTACGCATAGGGCTCGGCATTGGTAAACGAAATGCAGCGAATCTCGATCATCTGCCTTACGTCTCAGGTGCCTGTCCAAAGTCAATAAAATATTGCAATGTACTTAAAACTATGTACTTTTAAGACTAATATTCATGCTGACTTTGCCAGAAATCGACCCGGGACCTCAAGCATAGTAGGCGAATGCGCAAACCACTACACTACGAAGAGGACTCTTCTCCACTCGATTATATTTTTCAGGATTTTTATCTGAGTGTTGCCATCGAGTCAAAATCACTCGTCCAGGACATATGTCCCTAAACCTACCCTCACACCCATATACAACCACACACATATTCACATGCCTACCAAAACCACACTCCACTTTTTTACACACGCATCCTAACACAAAAAAAAAACTCGCACACATGCACTTCTATAATTATATCTAACTGAACTGGATTTTTACAATTGTATTTACGTGGAAAACTGATTTGGCTTTCTTTATGTTATTTTATAATGTTGTGTATATTTTTTTGTATTGCTGTTGTTTTTATGAATAAACAAAAATTAAAATAAAAATTAAATTAAATATTCTTTATATAGCAGGATATAGAAAATAATATATTTGAATTAACTTGGTTGAAATGAATAAGTTCAGTGCTACGGGAAATTGGATATAAGAAATGTTTATTTACACGCGGTAAAAATTAAGGTATTTTATTGTATGGATAAGTTTGGAACGGAAAAAACCGTGAACAATAATTATTCATTACAATATTTGAGTTTGTCCAAATGTTTGTAGACAAAAGACTGAATTTCACCCCCTTGGGAGTCGTTAATATTAACAAATTACAACAGGGAATGAGAATACCTTAAAGAAGGGAATATGGAAGTCTAGGCATTTACAGGGCTTATGACCTGTCAATGGCTGGTTTAAGTGGCCACTTTACACACTGTGTAACATTCCATTTTGCCTAAAACCAACTGGTCCAAGAAGAAGTTTAAAAAATTGGAAAATTGTTTTCAGGCGTTGCCTAGAACGTAAAATAATTCAGTCAAATAAATCTCTTCACAACAATAAAGGTTTCAGCTCTTTAACTTCACTAAAATCAACAAAGTGAAGAATTGAAGAAATATGGATGTTCAAACATAGGCAAAATGGTGAATGTTACACAGTGTGTAAAGTGGCCACTTAAACCAGCCATTGATAGGTCATAAGCCCTGTAAATGCCTAAACTTCCATATTCCCTTCTTTAAGGTATTCTCATTCCCTGTTGTAATTTGTTAATAATTATTAAATTGTAGCGTTGTTATAGATTTCCGGTTTCCTAGTAGTCATTTTTTTCAACGTTAAGTGTATTTTGACTGATACGGGGTTCTACTTTTAAATGTCAGCACAACTCACCGATGACAACTCGTGACGTCACGGGCGGAGTAATTTCAAAATTACAACATTTTTAAAAATCATCACGATGATAATCCGATATACTTATATCATAAAGAAAATAATAATTATACATTCTTGTATCCATCACTATTTCTAGCAGGGTTGCTGGATTACAACACCCTCGAATCTTGTCGCCAAATTTTTCTTGGGAAACACTTCTATAAGTTAATTTCTAGATGTATCTACATGTAATCCAAATATACTAAAAGAGATTAGTTTTGTATGTTCTCAATAATTATACTAGAGTGAGATCTCATATCTTTACCCACCTGCAGCGCAATCACAAATAACTATCGACGTGCTAATAAGCGTCGTGATAACAATTTCTCACCATGGTCGTTTATCGTATTCGCGATCACAATGCAACATCCGTGAACACCTAATATTAAATGTCAAAATATTTACGTTTCGCGACGTACAATCTTACTGCGCAATCACATATTTGAATTTCACCGGTGTAAATATGAAAAATACTCCAAAACTGCTATTTTTATTTATTTATTTATTATTTACCATGCTATTTATTGCATTTAGTCGGCGGTTGGAAAGCTAACTGTCGAAAAAAGCAGTCGCCATAGTAATTGTAATTTAATTTTCACTTTGTATATAATCCTTACTATTTTGCAAATGCAACATATTGTTTTATTTTTTATAGTATACGCCGATTTTTCGCCAGTGAACTGTATTTATTTACGAGTAAAACAAAAAATAAACCGACACGAGCGTTGACTTATAGATTACACACGCGTTGACTTATAACTGCGATAGCGTAAGCATGTTCATTGTTGTTGATTGTGATCGCTCAAATGCTTAGCATGTTTTTAAGCACGTCGATAGTTATTTGTGATTGAAACCGTACAAATGCAAGTCAGAATTCATCCATTAATAAGGCAATTCGCTTATAATATGGATCTATTTTTCTGTACATATCGCCAGTTTAGCATCTATCTGCTTTCTATTTATTAACTTCTAACTCATATTTACAGTCTGCATTACGTGGTGGGTAAAACAGCCTGCATAATTTGCAGACTTTACTTATGCAGACTACGATTGTCAAATAAAAAAAACAAAAAAAATGTCGCGAAAATTAAAAAAAATAAGCTTAGTTTGATAACCGATTAACAAATAAAAATTAATTTAAAAAACCACTGAACTTCCTCATTTACTTTTGCGAGAGCGGGAGTTTACCCGTGAGTTCAAACAGATGTATATATTATGTATTTTGAGCTCCTGCGTGTGTACTGTACGTTCACGGAGACTAGACCGCTCTGCACGTGCAAACCTCGTGGTTGTGGGCTCTTGCCCACTGAGAGATAAAGCATGATTGGCCAATTTTACACCACAGCAAAAATCTACACGGCATGATAAAATACAATACACAATTAAAATAATACTCAGAGTCCCGATACAGACATCTACTGAAGAAATATTCCACAAATCACAACTTATGGCATCAAAACAATTATACGCTAAAACAATACTCACTTACAGATTCAAAAGCTAATCTTACTCAAATGAAAGACAAAACCCCTACAATACATCACATACAAATAATATAATCACTAGATCCTCAACACAAAGATAACTTAAACAAATACAAACTAATACCACTTTCGGACAAATTTAAAAACATTTCAAAAAAGTATATTGTTAAGTGTCCTCGGCACGGGTAACCCCAGTGAGGTCACATTATTTTTATTATTAATTATAGTTTGTAAAAGAAAAATATGAACAAATAAATAAATAAATACGATGGATCGATATTTATTGTTTTACAACAATTTATTTAATGTCTGGCAAACGCAATAACTAATACACCATGAGACCGACTAATCTCCAGTCGATTTCCTTTTGCAGAATTTTTACCTGAGAGTTCTCGCTAAGTTTTAATAATGATTTTGATAAAATTATCAGTAAAATCTCTTTTGCTAAGTTTTACTTTATTATTTGAATCGGTTTGTGGTACCGTGTCTCACGGGATCAGAGGATCCAGGTTCGAACCCCAATCTACCCCAACTTGATTTCCATTTTCTAAAAGTGAGTTATTTACAACTCGTTAAAAAAAAAAAGCATAAAATATATTTTAATAAAAACGCACTACTTTGATCGACGTCACTGGTTCATATGAACCAACCAATGATGTGAGAGCTGTAAAGCATATCCGGTTGGCATAAAACGAACCGTAAACGAACCAATTGGAAGAACTAACATAAAAAACCTCTGACGTCACCTGTCGAGTTACGAGTATTTCAGAAATATAAAACTTTAAAAAATCATAAAGCTGATATATAAGAAAATATTTTAAAAAAACAGTTGGCTTCGTTTAATAGTCTATTAACAAATAATAAAAAAATAAAAAGACACTGAACTTCTTGATTGAAATATTTGGGTAAATTATAAGAACGCTTATATTAAAAAATATATATATATATATATTAACTGAGGCGTTCTTATTGATATTTTTATTAAAGTCACTAACTATGGAGTTTTATAAAAAAAAAACGAAAAACATAAATATTATCAAATTTTAATAGGTACCAACGAATCTAATAAATGTCAATCTACTATGCTTTTACTGTGCTGTTCAGATTAAGATAATATGTGTGAAATATATTATTCTCCGTCGGGTATCACGCGGCTGATTTGTTTATTTTGAAATTCTTGTAATAATTAACAGACTTTAGCATTACGCCATTCCTCCTTACACTTCCTCATCTTGCCAAGCCTCCTACGCGTTATTTATTTTCGGAATTATCCAAAAAGTCCATATTTTAATAGTTATCTGAACAGACAGTCGGAAAATACGTGGGTTTAAGGGAAAGAGACTGGTAAAATTACATTTATATTAATACTCTTAAGGGTAGAGATAAAACAATTTTTAAAATGATATTCCTATCAAGAACAAGCCTTAAATAATATAAAAACGTTATTATTTCATATAAGTTTCTGCGTGGAAGTTGATTGTAAGTTACTGATTTTTTTTAATGACCGGTTGTCTTTTTAACCCATTTGGTTTGAATTTGGAAAAAATGGAAAAGCTCGGTAGAATTTCATTTAAATTCTGTAGATCGGTAGATTTCACTGAAAATCGGTAGTTCTATCGAAAATCGGAAGGGTTGACAACGCTGCCTGTAGTTGAAAATGTTTTAGGAAAAAAAACATATTGTATTTTTTATACAAAAAACTTTATTTTACTTCGTACATAAATTTAAACATAAATTTTAACTTTATATTAGAATATGAACCCAGGGCCTCGATTACAATGGGAAGTTAAAAGAATTATCTTATTAAAAAAAATCGATATTTGTGTACGAAAATGAATATATTTGCATAAACATTTAGAGTAGAGCTTTATTAGGAGTTTTAGTCCCAAAACTTATGTGTGGAAGTGAAACATGGAACTGGCAGATGAAGGATGAAAGCCGAGTGAACGCGGTTGAAATGCGATCTTTCAGACGAATGTGTGGGAAATCAATGTATGACAGGGTTACAATGATGAAATCAGGCGAGAGTGTAAATCTGAGACAAGTATAATTGATAAGATTAAGAAAGGGTCTCTGAGATGGTTTGGTCACGTAGAACGAATGGACGACGATTGAATGGTAAAACAAGTATATATGGCGAAAATGGACGGCAACGTTAGGCGAGGACGACCAAGGAAGACGTGGCATTATCAGATAAACCAAAATCTTAAGTCTGGTCATGTCAAAAGCAGACAGAACCGAAGGGCTTGTATGACAAGATGTATGAATGTGGAAGAGGCTAGGATTGTATGCCAGGATAGACGTGTGTGGCGGTCCATTCTCTCTGCCTACCCCTACGGGGAAATGGCGTGATGGTAGTAGTAGTAGTAGAACATTTAGAGTATCTTAACCTGTTTAAAAGTGAACATGTTTAAAAGAAAAAAAAATCTACATAAAACTTAATTCCCTTTGTAAATAAAATTGAAGATAAAAATATAGTTTATGGTAATAAAGCAAAATCTATTATATGTATACGGTAATAATATAGTATATGGTAATAAAGCAAAATCGGTATTTATGTACGAAAATGTTAATATTCGTATGAAAATTCAAAGTAAAAAACTTTGTAGATAAAATTTAAGGTAAGCATTAACTTCCTATTGTAATACGGACCCAGCAAGGGCTTTTTACACGCTGATTTCCTTTTAACAAAATGTTCGTGCGAAAATTACGAGTAGTTATATTAAATTAGTTTACAATAAAGTAGTAATGAGAGCAGTATAATGTTTCACAGCGTGATACGCATATTATTACAAGCTGGGTTATTTATTATTCACAAATGAATAAGATAGATTCGTGTCATTTATATCACCACGATTTATAATGATATTTCTCGTATGGTCCATGATTCCATGAACCATCCGGTCAGTTTGTTTGATTAATATTTCCATTAAAATGGCTTCCGTTTATTTTTCAGAATAAATATGGCAACACAATACGCTTCTACTTTAGATATAATTATAAACTAAAGATATTTTATCATCAACTGAGTAGAAATTTTTTCATTACTAAATACGAACAAATTTCATTATATTTGTTTCTTCTTTTTTGGGTGATACCGTGTGTGTTGGATTTGTTCCGACGTTTCGGCTACCATTGCAAAAGCCATCTTCAGGGTAAACTTTTTTCTACAAAACACTCAGTTTACCCTGAAGATGGCTCCTGCAATGGTAGCCGAAACGCCGGAACAAATCCAACACACACGGTATCACCCAAAAAAGAAGAAACAAATTGATAACAGTTACCGTGAAAACCTTCGTACAAAATTCATTCAGCTTTTTAAAAAAAATGTTTGGACATATGAGGAGGGAATATAGAAGTCTAGGCATTTACAGGGATTACGACATGTCATTAGCTGCTTTAGGTGGTCGCTGTACACACTGTGTAGCATTCAACATTCTGCATATGTTTGGGTAGCTAGGAAGAAATTGTCTTAAGGCAATATGTCCACCCTTATATATGTATAAAAAGTGTTAAATAAATAAATATGTTTGAACATCCTCATTTTCTTAACTTCTCAAAATTCAACAGATGTCAGAGTGTTTTCCCCTCCATTTCAATAAATATCAACCTTAAAACTCCCTATTGGGTAAAATTCAATCTTATCTACAAACATTTGGACATACTCGGACGTACATTATATTGTTGAATGAATTAACTGGCGTAAAAAGAAGAAAATAGAAAAGTATTATCAGGCGTTGCATAGTAGGTGAAATAAGTCAGCCTGATGAATCTCAGCTACATAAATAAAGTTTTCAGCGATTTTACCTCACAAAAGTTTATCTTTAACTTGGTATAATTATATTTTGTATTTTTTTTTGTTCAGTGCACCTACGTTTAAGAATATACCTACCTGTCTTTTTTTTAAAAACATTTTTCTAGCTTTTTATTTTTATATGCATTAAAAAAAATATTTTTTGCACAACGTGTTCATTGTATGAAACCACTGTGTTAGAATAAGTAGGTACATTATTTGAAGTTTTTTTCTACACACTATGTATTTTTTGTAAGGTTAACGGTACAAGCATGCCGTGTTTATTAATAAAAAAAGGTTACACATGGAAAATTTGAAGAAATGTGGATGTTAAAACAAAGGCAGAATGGGGAATTTTACACAATGTGTAAAGTGGACATTTAAACCAGCCAATTTCATGTATATAAACTGTTTTCTCCTGCAGCGACTGTCGATAAGGCAAATTATGCCAGAAAGAAATCTGGGGCCCGATTGCAATGTAAAGTTAATAGTTTATTTTAAATTTTATCTACAAAGTCAAATTAAGTTTTCTGTATGAAAACTTAATTTGCATTTTTTTCTTCTAATCATGTTTAATTATAGGTTACCGACGAATCGAACGTTACCGTTCATGCAAATATACTCATTTTCGTACACAAATGTAGGTTTTTCTTCGAACAGGTGAAATAATTCAATTAGATGAATCTCACCCGCATAAATGACGGTTTCAGCTCTTTAACTTCACAAACATCAACAGATGAAAGAATTGAAGGAATATAGATGTTTAAATACGGGCAGAATGGTGAATGTTACACAGTGTGTAAAGTGGCCACTTAAACCAGCCAACGACAGGTAATAAGCTCTGTAGATGCCTAGACTTCTATATTGCCTTCTCTAAAATGTTCTTCATCTCTGTTGTAATATGTTAAAATATTTTAGTGTTACTTTTCAATAGTAAATTATCGTTCAAAATGATGCAGTTTTTGCTTTTTTTTCTACGTGCATTTACTGAAATATTTACCAAAACTTTTGAAACCTAAACAACAGAAAAAGTTACAGACGGTCCCTTCTGCCACCTGACGACTGATTTTATTCTGGAAGGGAAGATAAAGGGCACGAATGGTAAGAAAAAACTGCGTTTACGTGTATCAAATTCAGTTACAAAAGTCTACGTCCATTATATTAATTTTGCTAATTTAATAATATCTTATTAGGTTATTATTATGTGTATTTATTTTTAAATTTTAACTCCGACGCGACGCCTTTCATACAAGTCACCAAAATATGAATTCCGAACTTTGCATGTAGCACCGCCTATTTAAAGGTTATTAACTACGTCAATTTAATCAAGTTACGGTAAAAGGATTGTTATAAGGCACTACGTTTGACAATTTTAACACCAAGGGTTAGAAAGGAAGTAACACTACTCCCCTTTGATGGGAAAGGACGGCACAAACTATTATTTCAGTTCACACCCACAGACATCGGGTTCCTTTGACCATATATGAAATTATAAAACTTACCAACCATTCCGCACATTCTCTAATAGACGAGAATTCCGCAAATATTGGTTACCACATTATGGTGCACCCCTGAGAATATCCCATTTCTCAATCCTAACAAACTGAGTACATACTCTGAAATTCCTACTATTGACCAAGTCAGGATTTCAGACTGGTATGGTAACATCCATTAGACCGTTCAACATTACCTCCCTAACCTCATTCAGGAAGGGACAGTGCCACAACACATGTTCGGCCGTTTGATTTAACTCGCCACAACCGCAACTTGGAACATTAACAAAAGCAAAAGAATGGAGTCATGGCTCAGAAATCGTGTGCCGGATGCAGCAGTGCTGATTAGACTGGTCCAGGATCGTGATGAGTTCAGAATGATGGTCGCCAACCTCCGGTAGGGGCGGCAAAGGAAGAAGAAGAAGAAGTGTTTGCATCTGTTTGTTCTGATGTTTCTTATTTTGTATGTTTATTTGCTTTGTAGTTTAAGTTTGAAAAATAGCTTATTATAGTTTTCAATAAGTTTGCTGGTATTTCATCATAGGCCACCATTAGAATTCACTTTCCTCTTTTCTCAATCCAATGAAGTACGTATTATGTACTTCTGGATTACCATCTTTCAGCTCAAAGATGCTAACGCTACCAGATTACAAATAGCTTATTTGGGCAGCTTTTCTCGTTCGGAAACGAGCAACTTTTCCGTGTATGTGGGCTCCACAAGTCCTCAGATGCGGTTTGCTGAATGTGATGGGGAAGCTGTTGTATAAGTTTTTATTCCTTCCAACTCAATACAGGACTTTGGTCCCATAGAGCTTTAAATATAGTACTGTGATAAATTAATAAAATGACAGGTTATAAGTCCTGCCTAGACTTTTATATTTTCTTTCCAAAAATGTTTTTCCTCTCTGTTGCAATAAATTTCAAATCTTCCTTTTTTTTATTTGTCTCAAAAATACTAAATAAATTTATCTTTTGAGAGACAAAACATGTGGCTCGCAACTTATTTACTGACGACAATATATGTGAATTCATTACAAAAAGAAATAATACTTTATCTGTACAAATACTATATTTTATCTGGCCATATTACCCATTTCAACGTATGTTTTAATCTGATTTACATATATCAAAATAATTCAAAACAATTCATTGCTATCTTTGCATATATCTATGCAGATAACTTACGCTAAATTCATTTGATACGATCTTCATTTAATAAGCTACTCATAATATTGCAAAATACTATTTCCGCTTTATTATTAATGCCAGGAAGATTCTTGATACTCCGTAATGAAATAACTTAATATATTCGCTTCGTATATTACTTAATTGGGGCAGAGACATCAAGATCACAGCTTTCATAATGAAGGGTTGCGGAAACGCGGGACGTTCTGTACACTTTCCACGTATTTACCTGTTACCTACGTTATAATTCATCAGAAAGTTCACTCGTCTGTGATATTCGCCTTGAGTATATTTTAGTAGATTCAAACTGTTGAGCTTTTTATCGATTGAAGTTATTTTCATTTGTCGATGAAGTTTTGTCGGCCCCCACGAAAAGTTAATTAATTTCTTATAATTATTATGAAAATAAAATAAGCAAATAGAGATTTAAACGTTAAATGCGTTAATTTATTGATCAATAATATTATGCGCAATATTCTAAATATCAAGCATTGTTTTAAAATTATTATATTTTTATACTTCTTATACGATGTACGATTATGGGTCTATTATATGGGTCTAGTACCTTTATTATTTATTCTAACGTAAAAAATACTGTTTAATCTTTAATAAATTAAAAGAAGTTTATCAATCAATTAATTTGTACATATTTTTGAGCAACGGAGGAAAAAAACATATTGAAGAAAATTACCATCGAACGCAGTATTTGTGCAAATGCTTCAAACACAATTTTCAATAAACTAAATCTTACCAAATCTAAAAACGTAACTGACATGTATATTAGTAATCAAATTAATTGTAAGCTGTTTAAAAATACGGCTAAAATTAGTTTTTGAATAATAAATACCAGTTGCCTACCATATGGTGGTTGAAATATTAAAGGTTGGAATATAAAAATAATATTTTAAATTTTAAAATGAATACAATGCGCATACTGAACATTTTCTTCAATTTAATGTATGCAATCTGATGTCTTAAAAACAATTTACGACTTCATTGACCGTAGCATTCGCTGAATTATTGTGACGTCAAACACATCGCTCCTAACATATTTTTCCGAGACTTGAAGTATGATTGAACTTACAACCCTGGATTATAAAAGCAGTGGATTTTAAAATTATAAAAATTGTAACAAATCCTACCTTTAGTTAAGTTAGGGTGACATTTGTGTAGAACTGGCTCGATTTGCAGGTTATGTCAGTGAATAGCTGAGCGCACCGCGAGCAACTGACGTGAGCGGGCCTACGGGGGTGGAAAATAAACGAAAAATCGATCGGGGAAGCATTGCGGAGATTCTCTAGCACCCTTACAGTATACTTGTTATCCGAGGACCTAATATCTGATAAGCTTATTCCCCTTTCTTTATGTGTTTACCTATGAAAAACAAAACAGTTACTTCGTTTTTTACACCCAATATGTGTATGTGTATTTATTTTTTATTTATATTTCTATGTGTAGGTTGAGCCTTTATTTATTTATTTAACTTTTTGTACATAATGTTATTTGTACATTGACGGTCTTATTGCCAAATGACAATTTTTCCAACCAACCAATAAAATAAAAGCTTTATTTTTATAATTCAAGTTACAGAACATATTCAATAGAAAAAAAAAATTTAAAAGCTAAAGATATATAAAAATAGAAATAAACGTATTTGTTTATGAATTACCTTAAATCAAAACTATTACTCAATGGGAAAAAGGAAAAAAGAGGAAAAAGGAAAGGAGGAGAGATTAAGGAAGAGAAAGGAGATGTTTCTTCAGACGTGATTTAAATAGAGATAATGTAGTAACATCTTTGATGGTGGATGGGAGATGATTCCACAGTCGAGCCGCATGGACACTATATGAGTTAGAGAAGAAAGAGAAATTGTGGATGAGTATTAAGGGAGTGCCTTGAGAATCAGAACGAAGAGGTAAACCATGAACTGATCAGCGTTGAAATTTTTCACGCAGGTATATAGGAGCGTTAGGACTATGAAGTAAATTGACCAGAAGTGAGAGGGAGTGATAGTCTCTCCGCTGTCTAATTTTGAGCCATTTCAGTTGCCTACGATAAAACTACTTTAAACTAGATGGATACATTAATCTACTCAATAAGACAAATCTATACACGGCTGAAATTATTTTTCTCGAATAAATTGTATGTTTAATGTATTCAAAGGAAAATTTTCATTCGTAAATTAAAATAATTGTCGAGACAATTTTGTAAAAACGAACGAAAATTATCCTGAAATTGCAAAAGCTAAAATGCGTACCATATTGTACATTTTTTATCATTTGTTTTTTAGTCCACCTCATGATTGTGGTTTGTTCGTTATACGTAATATGCCAGGGTTCAATTCCTGACACTGTGTAGAGCGTTGAGCATAGCCCCTGGACGATGTTATTTTTTAGCAAATCAACTTACGCTGTAATTGGTGTAAGATAATTTTCTCATCATCATCATTCCATGTCCGATTCCTAGTTCGAGCGTGTGGTATCCACAAAGAGCCTCCATGCATCTCTATCAGCTGCTAACTCCTTTGCATCCTTCCAAGTCAGGTTTTCGTCCCGGAGATTTGACATAAACTTCTGACGAACAGTCAGCAGTGGACGTCCAGGACGTCGAGAACCCGATGCCTTGTAAAGTAGGCAAACGTAGTTAAAGCTCTCAGGAGGCATCCGTAGTAGCCTAGCCAAACGTATCGCCTCCGCTTGACGACAGTTGTCACCGGAGTGGGCAGCGTCCGTCCTCTTATTACTTCATTCCTCACAAAGCCAAAACACCGCACACCCGAGATTCTTCTGAGACACCTATTCTTAAAACTCTGAATTTTGCTGTTTTGGGCCCTAGTGAGGGGCTACGATTCGCATCCGTAGAGGAGAATAGGTGTTATGAGTGAATGTCCGATCTCCAGACAGCCTTCATACTGTTAAAATACACTCCTAGTTTTTGGAAAGCTGCCATTTTCTGTAACATATACTCCTAGGTATTTGAAACTCTCGACCCTTTGTATGATTCGGTTTGACAGTCAGGAGATTTTGAGCATCATTTCATAGTTGCACGTATGCATATTTTTTTATGTATTCGAAAAAATATATAGGTAAATAAAATACATACAGTTAAACGTGAATATCGTGATAAATAATAAATTAATACATTACGATAAAGTAACAAAATAAAACTTTTAAAAAGCAGTGTTTTTAGAGTTTAAAAAAATAACTAAAATTAATCTCGATAATCAGTCTTTTCTGTTTCAAATTTAGAACAATTTTAATCTCGATCAAATTTAAAACAATATTATCGATAGTCCCCCATCTCTAAGAGCACATTTCAACAAACTGTCCCGTTACGTCAACTTAACATGTAATTTTTTTTTATAATCCATTGTCCAAAAAAATATGTTGTAAATACTCATTGGTCTATCGAAGCTGCTCTAAATTAAAATTTGTTGCAACAGAGAGGGAAAACATTTTTGAGAAAGGAATATGGGAGTCTAGGCATTTACAGGGCTTATGACCTGTGACTGGCTGGTTTAAGTGGCCACTTTTCATATTCTGCCTATGTTTGAACATCCACATTTCCTTAATTCTTCCGTCTGTTGACTTTTGTGAAGTAAAAGAGCTGAAACCTTTATCATGTGGGTGAGATTCATCCGGCTGAACCAATTCACCTACTTGGCAACGCCTGAAAACAATTTTCCAATTTTTAATACTTCTTTTTTACCAGGTAGTTAATTCAACGATAATTTGAGTATGTCCAAATGCTTGCAGACAGGCTGTATTTTCTCCCTAAGGAGTTGTTCATATTTAAATTTGTGAAAATGGAAAACATTTTTGAGAAGGGAATATGGGAGTCTAGGCGTTTACAGGACTTATGACCTGTTATTGGCTGGTTTACTCTAGCCAGTCTGCAAGCATTTGGACATACTCAAAACATTGTTACTCTAAATTTAACTTAGTACGTTCCCATTGAGATATTTTAGCATGAAATTGTATGACTTAAAAAAAAGTTTTTGAAACACTTTAATATGAAATATTTGTGAATAATTTATTTATGTATTTTATAATACATTTATGTAAAAATAAGTTAATTTGGATTTGGTCAATTATATTGTAAAAATCCCTCTCCTTCTCCTCTTCTTTATTTCTTTATTCTCAACCGTGCTCTTCTTTTCCTTTCCTTTACCTACATATAATATTTTATATTTTCTCTTTAGTGTGTAATATATTCTGCTTTTATATTTATATTTTTGTAAACTTTAAACTGAATGTACGAACTATTTACATATTTATTTATATAATTTCTGTTGTTTTTCCTATTTTTTTTTTTAATAAAGGCGTATGTTTATACCCATATAAACGTTAAAAAATCATGTTTATTAGTTAGGTTTTTTTTTCTTTAATCCACTCTAAAAGCATTTTATTATTTTTATTTTATTCATACAAATACATACATTTCACAACAAAATATAATAATAACGTATCCCAAACTCCATGAGGCCAAGAGCCCAGTGTTGAGTCGGGATACAACATAATAGAAAGTGAAAGCATGCACATAATTCAATTATAGCAAAAACAAAAATATAATATGATTACAAAAACATACATATACATATTTTAAGGGTATCTGGATAACACGCTTAATAGTATATAAATCTACGCAATATCTCGCAGCAGTCTCCTTCAATGGTCTTTTCCCTTAGAAAACATCCAGAATTGTACACCCTTTCTGAAAATGGCTTTCGTTTTTGAAAACTTAATTGATTATCTGTTTCTTCTATATACACAGTTTGTGTATTTACTATCCTAAGATGCCTTAGGCGGCCTCCGTGGTGTAGTGGTCAAGACGCTTGACTCACGCACGGAAGGTTCCGGGTTCGATTCCCGGTGAGAACACAACAATTAAAATGTGATTTTTCTCAAGCCTGGTGTATCTGTAATGTAATTCACCACTGTAATTGGGCCTCCTGGCCTGTTGTGGTGCAAAAAAATGAAATTAAAATGAATTAACGTTATTTTTTCTGATTCAGTCTATTATAATGAGTAATGGATAATTAGTGCCTCCGAAAATTGTTTTCCTAGTATACTTATATTTCAAATGTTACGTTGAAGCATCATAGATCAACAATTTATTTATGTGTCTAAAATTATCTGAATTACACAAAAACACAGATAACTTGTACAATCTTTGCAATTATCTTAACTGGATTAAATTTAATAATCTAGCTTAAATTTTTATAAAGATGTTTACAAATTTTTGATATTTAAAACACAAATGATTAGGTATATACATAAAAATATTCAGATTAGGGCGGTCCATCCAGCCAAACACAATTTCGTTTTCGTCATAAGACGGTGGTGAGTTTCAAAAAGAGACAGCAATATATGAGTCAGTGCGCGCGGCTGAGTCAAGCTGGGATAAAGTCAAATACAGTATGCCCGCTAAGTACCCGCAAAAAGGAGATTGTTTTACCTGCATGGTCATGAATTTGAATTTGAGCTCCAATAGATACTTTTGAAAACTGTAATTACTTTTGTAATATCAATATGTATTATGTTGCAGTTCGGACTCACGGCTCAATTTATTTATAATGTTTGGAATATAAATATGTACTTACCTATCATTAATTTTCATATATTTTTTTTTTTTACATCGTTTTTTTACATGAAATATTATTTATTACTCAGTCTTAATATATCAATGTGGTGGATATGAATATGAAATTTCTCATATTTATCCAGCAAGACACTACCCTGGTTAACCAGCTGACTTCCTGACTGCGGTTCCTGAATAGATATAATATCTGACTGGCCTAGACCTGAACCTCTAATTTTCTTTTTTTTTGTTTTTTTTTGCCTCCTGCGACAAACTGTTTTGTCAAATATTGTTGCAATATCGTTTTCTTTTCGAATGTCGCGAAATCGATAAAACCTGTTATTGGTCTATCAAACTACCTGGATTTATGTGGCAACCTGTCATTCATTACAGTATTTTATAAATTATTTCCTTTACATATCTGTTATATAGCCTGTTTATCTGAGAGAGCTCATCCAACCTCTTTCACAACACGGACTGTCTCTTCGTTCTAGTAACGAGATAACCCTTTTAATACCCTGTCATCGCTCTAATTTGCTTGCCTCCTCTTTCACAGTAGTAACCGCTCGATTGTGGAATAATCTACCCACTAATGTTAGAGACGCCCCTTCTTTATTTACATTTAAGTCAAGATTGAAATGTCACTATCTAAATATTTAAATTGTTCCTTTATCCTTTTTCTTTCCTTCCCATCCCCTCTCCTCTTTTCATAGTATAGTGTTATTTTTTTTGTATATATATATTTATTTTTGTTAATCTTTGCTTTTAATGTTTGTATAAAATTGTAAGATTCAATATGTCCATGTATTTATAATTTTCTTAAACTGAACGGTTTGGGTAGGTAGAATGAAATTGCCTTAAGGCAATATGCCCGCCCTTATATGTATATTTATTGTATATGTGTATAAAGTGTCAAATAAATAAAATAAATATCTCAACAATATTTTGAGTTCGTTCAAATGTTTGTAGAGAAAAGACTGGATTTCACCCCCTGAGAAGTTATAAAGATGAACCCATTTTAACAGAGATGGAGAACAATGGATGTAGACGGAACATAAGCAAAATGGTGTATGACACAGTGTATAAAGTGGCCACTTAAACCAAACAATAACAGGTCATAAGCTTTGTAAATGCCTGAACTCCTATATTTTCTTCTCTTAAATGTTTTCCATCACTGTTGTAATCTGTTTATATGCATATCGATGGTGGAATGGCAAAAATTCCTAAACGACATGTAGCAACTTGAATAACTACAGAAGTGTCAATTAAAGTTTTTTTTTAAATTATTTTATTTTATTTGATTTATTTCAACTACAAACTGATGTACATGTAAACAAATATAAATTAAAACTATAAAAAATGTAAACATATTAGGGCCTGCCATCCAATAATATTAAATTATACTACAGTAAAGCGACGACGCTGACGGTTTAAACTATCTAAAGAATAAATATACTTTATAATAAAATAAAATAAATATGGACAAAACAAGGAGATAGTGGGAAGGAAAAGAAGAAAATTGATAAGGAGTGGTGAAGGATGATTGAAGGAAAGTAGGAGTGGAAAATTGCATTTGATTAAATGATAAAGAGCAAGAAAAGAGACAAAACGCCTATTCTCTGTTATTCTGAATCAAACCTATTAGTTCTCTTCTGTACCTGAAGTGTTAAATATATCAAGACTATTAAAATTTTTGTTATTATTTTTTTTATTAATAAAAAATCTCAAACATAACTATTATGGTTTGATTTTAAAAATCAATTGGCTTTTCCGTGTAGTTTGCTACCAGTCGCTTAGGATGTTTTGCCTTTTCACCGTGGATACCTATGGAACTATACTATATGAGTTAGTACCTACATGTATTATTAATGCGCCTGGGATTGAAAAAAATCTTTTTAAAACACAGTTATTAAATATATTTTGACCGGAAGTAAATAATATTATCCATTTTTTGTATTAAGTACCTACATTATAAAACGTAATTTTACACCTACCATATTTTTGTACGCCGAATTGTCGAGTTATGATTAGATTACTTTAATAAATAATGTCTGGGAAAGTCCCTAACCAACAGCCAACACCAATTATAGTTAGATAATTTATGTAGTGCCATTTTCGTGAAAATCACCTCAAGGGCACTGTACACTGTACACTCTGTAAATATCCCAGCACTTCTTGCAGCTACAGAGCGCATGGACTAATGGGATTCTAGTTCCTCGTTTCAGATTATTATATATTTACATTGAAACAGATAGGGGCTAGATAACAGCACATTTTGCAGTTACAGAGCGCATGGACGGTAAAAAATCTAGCTGTCATTTACGTTATGTTTCAATGTGACTATGAAGTTTTAAGTGCTTAAATGACAATAAAATAAATTTTAAAAACTCATTTTTGAAAATTTCAGTTAGATTATAACAAGTCTTGCAGCTACTGAGCGCATGGGCGGTTGAAACTCTAGACCCCATTTTCAAAATTCAGGTATTTAACAGTTGATAACATTTATATATTGAAGCCAGATTATCAATCGTCTTGAAGCTACAAAGCGCATGGACGGGAGGAATTATAGCAACTTTAAATTATATCAATAAATTTACAAAAAATAAACATTGAGCAGAGTTGATAATTTTTTAAGTGTTCCTGCTAAAAAGTAAACAATAAAAAAAACATATTACAACATAGATGAAGAACATTTGAGAGTATGTAATATAGAAGTCTAGGCATCTACCATTTTGATGGTTCAGAAACTTTTCGTTGGGCTATCTTTCAAAACGTCGATTTAATGCAGATTTAATCTGCATCTTTAAATACTGAATAGTTTATTTGGTATCCCAACCATTCTCTAACCTTGTGAATTTTTCCACACTCCCTCTTTTCAAAATAGACGGTACAGAAATTCCATTCATGACTTCAGTCAAAAACTTAGGTATTATCATTCATAAGCATTTAGGGTGGCATTCAGGTTAACGAAGTTAGTCGTAAACCTTATAGCAGTTTGCACTCACTTAAAAGATTACAGAATTTCTTGCCAATCAATGTTACGCAAACATTAGTCCAGAGCTTACTTCTTCCACTCCTTCACTACGCGGATGTATGTTATCCAGATGCTAACTCTGAATTGCTAGATAAGTTAGAACGACTGCAAAATATTTGTATTCGTTATATCTTTAATCTTCGCAAATTTGACCACATAACCGAGTATCGCACGCAACTACACTGGCTCAGTATCAGGCATAGAAGAAACATTCACATTCTATCACTTCTTCACAATATTTTAAATAATCCCACTTCGCCTGTTTATCTGAGAGAGCTCATCCAACCTCTTTCACAACACGGACTATCTCTTCGTTCTAGTAACGAGAGAACCCTTTTAATACCCTGTCATCGCTCTAATTTTTTTGCCTCCTCTTTCACAGTAGTAGGCGCTCGATTGTGGAATAATCTACCCACTAATGTTAGGGGCGGCCCTTCTTGATTTACATTTAAGTCAAGATTGAAATGTCACTATCTAAATATTTAAATTGTTCCTTTATCCTTCTTCTTTCCTTCCCATTCCCTTTTTTAATTTTATATATAAATAATTATTTTTGTTAATCTTTGCTTTTAATTTTTGTATAAAATTGTAAGATTCAATATGTCCATGTATTTATAATTTTCTCAAACTGAACGGTTTGGGTAGGTAGGAAGAAATTGCTTTAAGGCAATATGCCCGCCCTTATATGTATATTTATTGTATATGTATATAAAGTGTCAAATAAATAAATAAATAACCCCTACCTGTTTTTCCTACATAAACATTAAGAGACTTATTATGGTTTCCGGGCACCTGTACCCAGAATGATCAGACTTGATAACGAAAATCCAGTTCTGAATATTGTGGTTTTAAACGTATTAGCTTTACAAATCAATAACTGTAATTCACACCATAGATTTCATAAGTATCTATACCCATGCACAGGCAATGCCTATGTGGTGTTTTTGTTTTGATAAATTTAGCGATACATGGAATAAAAAAATGCACTAAAATGTTAACAAAAGAAACGTAAATAAATAAAATATAAATATATATTATTAAATATTAGTGTTCTTATAATTTACCAAAATATTTTAATTTTCGTGACCGTTTTCGACGAGTAGTAAATAACTAACTTTCAGAAAATGGAAATCAAGCTGGGGTAGAGTGGGGTTCGAACCTCGGACCTCTGATTCATGAGTCCGCAACACTAGCCACGGGACCACAACCCGATTAAAAAATGACAAGAATAATAGTATTCAATAAATTCTATACACCTGTAATGAACCTGAATCCCATATATTTTTTTTTGCTTTTCCGTTTATTTTTCGTTTCCAGTTATTTGTTACTGAACTGTATATAATTGTATTTTTTGTTGAAGTATATTTACAAATTACGACAGAGATTGAGAAAATTTTAGAGAAGGGAATATGAAAGTCTAGGCATTTACAGGGCTTACGATCTGTCGTTGGCTGGTTTAATTGGCCACTTTGCACATTGTGTAACATTCATTATTTTGCCTACCTTTAAACATAAACATTTCGACAAACTCAAAATATTGTTAAAATATATGTTTAAAATGGACTCTGTCCGTAAATTTATTCAAATATATTTTTTAAAACAAACAAATAAATAAATCATAAAACAATAATGCCGCAATACACCCGGTTCTTTTCATCTGCTTCAATAAATATATAATGTTACGGAAGTAATCATAAAAATGTGTTATAAATCAACATTAAAAATCATGACAAATTGTGTTATTACTAAAATTACGTTCATATTTATAATGTGTGTTAACTATATAAAAACTATATTGGTTAATAGTGGTCGCAAATATATCTACGTGCGCAAACCGACAACATGGTGGCAACTAATGTCGTTGTAGTTCTGTATTTTGCAACGGTAATTATAATTTTCATTTTTTAATCATTCAAATACATATTGTGTATATTACAAAAAAAAAATAACGTATCCCAAACTCTATGAGGCCAAGGGCCCTGTGTTGAGTTGGGATACAAAATAATGGAAAGTGGAAGCGTGTACATAATTGAATAATAGCAACAATAAAAATGAAATATTGTAACATAAATATACACATTTTTCAATAAACATCTGAACAACACGCTTAATAGTGTATAAATCTATGCAATATCTCGCATCAGTCTCCTGCAATGGTCTCTTCCCTTAGACACAATCCAGACTCTTTCTGAAAATGGCTTTCGTTTTGGAGAACTTAATATGTTCGTCCAGGACATTGAACACTCTCGGGGCCACAAAAGAGAAATTCCTCTGAGCAAACGTCGTACGTGTTTTTGGAATTAAACAATTAAATTACAGGAAAACCTCGTACGAGCATTCTGCTGGGATCTACTCTTGTATCCGCATAGCCAGAAATGTGACTTTGACTCTTTAAAAAAAATTGTCTAATCTTATCTATTTTGATTATACCCAAATCTTCGTAGATAAGGAATAGATTGCCCCCCCTAGGAAATGATTAATAATAATTGGTTAGAACAGAAATGAAGAATATGTTCCCAGTAATAAAGCTGATGACCTGTGACATTCACCAATCTACCTGTTTGAACATCCATACTTCTTTAATTGTTCCATCTCTTGATCATGTTGTTGATAAAATCAACTGGTCGAAGAAGTATAAAAATTGAAAGATAATTTCAGGCGTTGCGCGTTGCCTAGTATGCAAGAGAAGTAATTCAGCCTGATGAATCTCACTCCCATCAGTAAAGGTTTCATGTTCACAAAAATCAACAGATGGGCCGATTGAAAAAATATGGATGTTAAAACATAGACAGAATGGTGAATGAATGCTACACAGTGTGACAGAATCCATTTTAAACATATATTTTAACAATATTTTGAGTTTGTCGAAATGTTTTGGTTCAAAGGTAAACAAAATAATGAATATAAACACATGAAATAAACATGTTTTCTTCGGCTGCGAGAGCGGTTCAGAATAGTAAACTGGTCATCTAATTGCCATGCCGTTTAAACTTGACTACTTAGATTAAAAAGTCATTCACAAAATTTAAATAATACGTAGGTTCCTATTTTTTTAATAAATTATTCGATGATTGCAGTATTATTTGTATTTATTTGTGGAAACAATCGTTTTATTTTATTTTAATAATATTTTGATTGATAATTGCGCCTGCGTGAAAAAGTACAGCAATTTCGTTAGCGTTTGTTGTAAAGCTCAATAAATATAGTTTGGAAAGGAAAATACATATAATTCACAACACAATTAAATACTTATCTTGAGCTTCGTTTTTTCAGTGGATACTGATTTCATTTTATTGAATATTATGTGTACACATTTCATAAATTATGTTAATGTTTCCGTTTTCGTGTGATTATTTTTATTAGGAATACGATACCAGGCGATATTTTGGTATTTTCAATTTATCAGAATCAGTCATATTTAATTCCCGATACATTTATACATTTTAAATTTCGTACTTTGAAAAACCTTATTTAGCTAAATTATATTAATTTTAAATATTAACTTCTAAAAGTTAAATTAAAAATTACAGTTTCCATTTTATTTCCTTTTATTTTTGTGCCTTACGTACAAATTACACCTTTCAAATTCACTTTTTGTTCCGGTACCGGCATCGATATCACCAATACATTTCTATGAATTTATTTATTTATTTATTATATATTCGGCCTAAGCCAATAACAACAGTTACATTAATAAACATAAATACAAGAAACTGAACAAAAAGAACATAAATCTAAGTAGAAAAGACAAACAAGGGCACGACAATAATTGTATACAATATATTCATAAAAACGAAAGACATCAGACTTCGAGCTAAACCATGCCAATCCAACTTCATCCCACACTGTTTAGTAGCAAAGAGATATACGAAAAGCCGGAAGATCTATCCCAAAAAATTCCAAGTCGTGTGATGAATTGACTAATCTACACATTCTAGATATTGTGGCATAAAAACGAAAGTTGCTCTTAGAAGATTTAATAAATGGCAGATTTTGACTTCTGGTGATACGGTTGGGAACATGAAAAGAAATTGATTGCAACAGAGATGGGACATCACTTATAGCATTAAGTATTTTGAAAATGCATATAAGGTCCATCTCAGTTCTACGTCTCTCCAATGAAGACAGATTATGAGATTGCTCTATTTCAAAATAGGAATAATTACCCCTTTGTAATCCGAGCAACCATGCCACTTTTCTTAGAAAACGGTGTTGGATAGACTCGATAAGGTCAATATGAGTCTTGTAGAATGGAGACCAAATAGGAGAAGCGTATTCTAAATAGGGTCGAACTAGTGAGCATTTAAGAGTTTTGATTGTATTAATATTTTTGAAGTCCGTCGTCACTCTATTGATAAAACCGAGAAGTTTGAGAATATCAATATCGATATGATATCGAAGATCAGTATCGATATGATATCGACAGAATCAAGTATCGATGCATCCCTTTTTTTTATATTTATTTCGATCATTGCCGATAAGAAGAAGTATATATAAATATATTTTTTTATTTGAATCAATACATTTTTTAAATTATTTTTTTATCAAAAGAAATATTAGCGTTCTTATAATTTACACAAATATTTCAATTTTGGTGGCCATTTTCAACGAGTTTTAAATAACTCACTATTAGACAATGGAAATCAAGCTGGGGTAGAGTGGGGATTGAACCTCGGGCTTCTAGCCCGTAAGTCAACAACACTAGCCACGGGACCACAACCCGATTAAATGAAATAATTTGTAAAAAAAAACAATACATCAATTAATATGTATTTTTATATGATAATATTTTTCCATTTAAGGTTGTGTTTGCGCAAGTGCCCGATGACTGTAAAAAACCGCCAATAGTTGTAAGTATTGATTGCTTTAGAATACATAATCATTTTGTTTCAAGCTATCACAAAACAATATTTTTTTAAATTTTGTTATTTGAAAACGAAAATAGTGAAAATGTAACTTTTTTTCTTATGCATATAACATCACATTACTTAATAACTATAACTTCAACAAGACAGATATAAAAGGATACAAAGGCAAACAAAATTAAATAATTAAACTAATAAAAAACTTACTCTGCTAGACCCATACGACTGAACTGTATGAAGAAACACGCCATTTTGACATTATATACTTAACGAATTTTGAGACGTTAAATGTTGTACACGAAATTGCACTAGAAAACGTACAAGACGATGAGATGACATTAACCAAAACTACTGGCATACACAAATACCAGACAACACCACTACATTAGAAAAACGAGGATAAATGCAGGGCAGTCAAAAATACCATACAATAGACAACACCACCTTACTTATTTTACTTTCAATAACAATATTCGGAGAAAGATTTTAAAATCAACATTCAAAATTACATGGTGACTATACTAACTATACGAGACATAGCATGACAATTATAAAAAACAATAAATTTATTAAATACGTAAAGAGCCAAAGCTGACCTTCTTATGGTAGTTATAGTATTTTTGACCTTACTTATAATGTACAAGGTATATATTCCACAAGTGAGTTTTGATTCCTGACTATCTTAATTTGAGAAGTTTTGGGAAGGGAAGACAATTTCGACTGTGGACTTTTATAAGATACACGTTATTTTACTGACGAGGAAGCGGACGGAGAATTTAAACAAATCAGCATTTTCTCTTACTCGGCCAATTGCCGAAATATAAATACGTACATGAGATTATTAACAGCCTGCACCTATCCCTAAGAGTATTTTTGTTCGTTTTTAAAACCCCAATAAAAAAGTAATCTGTCTTAACAAGTTTTGAGTTTTCAGACGGAAGCTTGTTGTATGAATGTTCCAGAATACATCACAAAGGACATGATGGACGCTTGTCATAATGAGGGTAAACCAAGCGTAAGTTTTATACTTTTTTGTGTTAAGCTTTGAAAAACATCGTATTAAAACTAACTCAACTGAAATATATTTTTTTCAACGACGATGTTCAGTGCTGCGGGAAATTGCATATTTTTTCTTTTCCTGTTTTAAAAACGCGGTAAAAATTAAAGAATTTAATTTTAAGGCGAAGTTTCTAGAAAATGTATGAAAAAAATTACAAAAATAAATACAATAAAAATAAACTATCGTATTTTGCGGACGATAAGACGCATCTGACGATAGGATTTTTAGTTTTTTTTTTTTTTTAATAATAAGACGAATCGGACCATAAAACACACCCTAAATTTTGGTTGAATTTACCAAATAAAAAGTGCTTCTTATGGTCCAAAAAATTCAGTACTTTGAACAACGTCACAAATTCTTGTAAATTATTCAATCAGTTATAGAATTGACATGTGCTGTGATAGATTTCGGTTTCCGGGAAGCCATTGTTTTTTAAGTTTAGTTTAGTTCGATATCTACGGGACTACTCTGCTTTTAAATGTAAGGTCAACTCCCGACAGGAACTAGTGACGTCACGGGCCGAGTAAAAATTACAAAACTTTTTAAAAAATTAACGATAAAAATCGATACATAAAAATGGCTTATTTTGATAGTCTAATAAGAAAAAAACAATAAAAAAAACCACTGAACTTCCTCATTATTTTTGTCAGAAAAACTCATCGACTTCAACACGTGACGTTGAAACATGGAACTGGCAGAGAAAGGATAAAATGAAAGTAAACGCTGTCAAATTGCGATCTCTTATGTGTGGGAAAACAATATATGACAGTTGCAAATGATAAAATGAGGCGAAAGTGCAAATCTGTAACATATTTAATTGGTAAGATAAAGAAAAGATCACTGAGATGATTTGGTCATGTAGAACGAATGAACGACAAAAGAATGATAAAACAGATATACACATATGTCAAGAATGAATAGTAACGTAGGGCGGGACGACCAAGAAAGTCGTAACATGATCAGATAAACAGAAATCTTAAGTCTGGTCATGTCGAAAGCAGAAACAACCCAAGGGCATGTATGACAAGATGTATGAATATGGAAGAATCTGGGAATGCTTGTCAGAATAGACTTGTGTGGCGGTCCATCCTCTCTGCCTTTGATTTGGCGTGACGGTAGTAGCGTTAGAAACATCATTGTAAAATATACGTATTCACAATTTTCAAATAATTAATTCAGCTACTATTTATATTTTGTAATATTTATACAGTTCATTATTTTTTAAATATAATATGTTCATGTTTCAGTGTAACTCCTTCAATTGCTTGCTAAATAAGGCTAACCTTTTGGGAGCAGATAATAAAATAGACAAAGCCGCGACCACTAATTATGTTAAGCAAAGCCTTTCTGCTGATTGGGCCAGCATCATAGACTCTGCATTATCTTCCTGTTTTACGCAAAGTGAAAATACCAAGTGCGAAGGACAAAGCT
Organism: Micrasema longulum; assembly: GCF_059751315.1. Lineage (NCBI taxonomy): Eukaryota > Metazoa > Arthropoda > Insecta > Trichoptera > Brachycentridae > Micrasema > Micrasema longulum. The sequence goes on along the minus strand of NW_028277590.1, from coordinate 823,907 downwards.
TCCTGCTCTGTATGACCCATGCCATGATTACAGTAAGTAGAAACAGATTCTATATTATTCGTTTTTAATTTACAGTGATGACAAAAATAATTGTCTCGTCAAATCAAAACGACAGGTTAAAAAACTATTGCACAAAATACGAGTAAACAATGTTCAAAACTCATTTATTCATCGTAGTTGCTCCAAATATAACTTACCTTGTAGCTTAATCACAAATAACTATCGACGTTCTTAAAAACATGCTAAGTATTTGAGCGATCACAATGGACAATAATAAACATGTTTAAGTTATGCTTAATTTATTTAACTGCCGGGTACTGTATATATAAATACATGTACACGTTTTTTATTTTGAATATGTTTCTTATTTTTTCAGAGTTGTCCATCCAGCCAATGGCGAAATTCCGGAGAATGTACAGCGCTTAAATCATTCATGCAAGCATGTCCTTTGCCTCCACTATTTTAATAACCTCTTTTCTAAAAAAATAAAACACTTTTAAAATATGTAAGTTTAAAATATAACCCAATCACAATAAATAATAATAAATGAAACTACTATGCTGCTTACTCTTTTTTTTAATATTTAAAACTGTTTACTAGTATTACATATCAATAAGTTATTGCTTTCAAAAAGAGTGCGGCTAGGAATGAAGGCTGTCAAGAGATCTAAAGTGAATCCAGTGAAAACTAAATGCCACCTAAATTATAACGCTTGCATAACACTTATTCTCCTCTATGGATGTGAATCGTGTCTTATTTCTTATTTTCTCATTTCATTTTCATTTTTTTTGCACAACAACAGACCAGGAGGCTCAATTACAGTTGTGAATCACATCACAGTACACCCAGACTTGAGAAAAATCACATTTATTTTTTTGTGTTCTCACCTGGAATTGAACCCGGAACCTCCCGTGTGTGAGTCAAGCGTGTGAGTGACCACTACACCACGGAGGCCTGTCACCTCACTAGGGGACAAAACAGAAAAATACTGAGTTTTAAGAATAGATGTCTCATAAGAATCTTGGGCGCGCGGTGGTTTGACTTTGTAAGAAATGTAGTACTAAAAGAACGGACGCAGCGAACTCCGGTAACAACTGTCATCAAGCAGAGGGGTTACGGTTGGCTGGGCCATATGCTGTGGATGCCTCTTAAGGCAACAGGTTCTCTTCATCCTGAACGTCTGATGCTGACTGTTTCACTGCAGTTCGTGTCAGAATTACAGAACCCGAACCTGACTTGGGAAGAGCTGGCGACCGACAGAGATGCCTGTAGGCTCTTTGAGTTAAATAATTTTTGAATAAAATAATCGTAATAATTATCTAAATTGGTGTAATAATTTATATAAATACTGTAATGTAAACAGACAGTATTTAATGCAAGTAAACGCACACAGCAACGCTGCAAAAATCAACTCTATTCTTATCAAAAACGTAGTTTTGGTTCTAATGAAAGCGATAGGATACCCTCGGCATACGGCATTTAAAACAGTTCAGGAAGTAATTTTACTGTTTGTTAGATTGCCTACTTGCAAGGCGCAATTTTTTTATTTTTTTTATTTATTTATTTATTTATTATTTACATACAATATTACATTTTTATTATTTTTTAAAAACATTTTTAAAATCATTTTTGTTTTACAGGACTCACCAAGACAATTAATATGGCTTGTCGGTAAAGATCATTTACATTAAAACATATGATAACACTACATAGTTGTGTAATAATAATTACTACTAACTTAAATATAAGGAGCGAAAAAAAAGTACATATAATTTATGTTTTCAAATAATATTTAGAAAAATGTAAAAAAATGCAAAAAATAAGTAAATGATATCGCAATTATAAGATAAAAAAAATACAAAACCGGAGTACCAAAATTTAAAAAAGAAGTGTTAATTATTTTAATGAAGAAATCTACAGCCGAATTAATTTATTAATCATTATTTATTTCATTTTCAATTGCTTAATTGGCCAATGACATGTTTCTCCTGTTTTATTTTTTTTTGTGTTTTAACAAAGGAGTATTAAAATCGAATAAAAATAATGAAAAATAAATAACAAAATTAAATCAGATTGTAGTCCCGTGGCTAATGTTGCGGACTCACGGATCAGAGGTCCGAGGTTCGAACCCCACTCTACCTTATTCCCATTTTCTAAAGGTGAGTTATTTACAATGGCCTCAAACATCTTAATATTTGGGTAAATAATAAGAACGCCAATATTTCCTTTTCAATTATTTTTTTTATATATTTATGAACCTATTAAGGTGCATAAATTACAATGTTATTCACTTAGTCAATTAGTTATTTATCGTCAATTCTTTCAACTTTTAATTTTCGCAAAATAAAAAAGCTGAAACCTTTATTGGTTGTAGATGATATTCGAAGATTTAAGTAATTTGGATGTTCGACAATAGAAATAATGGTTAATTTTACACATCGTGTACTGTGGTCACCTTAACCAGTCAGTGACAGGTCTTAAGCCCTCTAATATTTATACTTCCGTTTCCTTATCTAAAGGGTTCTCCACTTTTGATGAAATAGAGAATCCTGTCAAACTTTATAAACCTGTTGATGACTGTCAACAGGCCGGCTTCTTCTGAATAATTTCATGTGGTTTCCTTTTTACGAAAGGAAATGCTGAGAAGTTCCTGGTTTGGTCCACCATAAAATATCCCTCCTGAAGGAGAAAACAGAAGTTTTTTGAAAGCAGAAAAAAATCAACTTAAAGAAATATAAAGTTTGTGCAGAATAAGTAGGGTAAATAATAAATGCAACCCCCATCTAAAAAAATCTCCTACACGCCTACAGGGTTAAAACCAGCACTAAGACTTTTCTACAAGGTTTAAACATGCTCAAAATATTTTTGAGTCAGGTAGTCAGCCAATTTTAGGTCATATTTGTAAATGATAAGACATCCATATTCCCTTTTAAAACACATATATCTCATTATGTCTACAAATATTTGAATAAACTCGAAATATCGTTGATTTAACAGACATAAAAATAAGTTTAAAAGTACTCTTGTGCGTTTCCTAGAAGGTGAAATAATTTTGTGGTTTTGTGACCCACATCAATAAAAAGGTTGCAGCACTTTTACGTCACAAAGATCAACAGATAAAAAAATCGATGACAAATGAATGTTAAAATATAGACAAAATGGTAAATATGAGTATAAACTGTTAATTTAAACCTGCCAACGACAGATCATAAGCTTTGTAAAAGCCTTAACTTCCATATTGTTTTATTTTTTTCCAAATATTCCATGACTGATAAAATGTATTTTTTAAATGCATTTCAGACTATAAATGTAATTTCAAATATGATACAGATTGGCGTCTAAAAAAATCGCAAAATAACACAAATGAAAAGATGGAAAATTCAATGAATGACACTAAGGAATGAATAATACTTGCTCGACTCGCTAGAAAGTCCATGTCGAGTCAAAATACTAAATAAACGTATTTCATAAATATTCATAAATATTATTTGTATACAACCACTCATCGACTATTGTATGTATACTGGTTTCGAGGCTTACCCGTCTCTTTGTCGGGATTCCAATGAGACTAAGATGCAAATCCCACTATCTTTTGATTTGTTATTGCTTATTTAGACCGTTTTTTTTTTTACTTTCACGAAGTATTTTGCAGGTATAATACATTGAATTACATTCCCAGGAGTTACGACAACTCAATTCGGGACATAAATAATATTAACATTAAAAAAAACACATATTGAGAACAACAAAGAAACAAAGCAAGTTTAGCACCTTTATAACACCTTTATTTATCTTAAAAATACTTTAAAACCCATTAAAAATATACTTTACTACAGTTATGTTAATTAAATATTCATATTGTACCCCGTTGTACTTTAGCATGCAATATAATAAAGAAGTTTAACTGGTCTAATAGAATAAGTTTGATTTTGTGTAACCTCATTATCATCACAATGTCCGCTCCCTAGTTGGAGTATATGGTATCTACAAAGAGCCTCCGAGCATCTCTATCGGCTGCCAACTTCTTTGCGTCCTCCTAAGTCAGGTTATCGTCCCGAAGCTCTGACATAAACTGGCCGAGAACAGTCAGCAGTGAACGTCCAGGACGTCGAGAACCTGATGCCTTTTAAAGTAGGCAAGGCTCTCAGGAGGCATCCGTAGTATACGGCCTGGCTTAACGTATCGCCTCCGCTTGACGACAGTTGTCACCGGAGTTGGCTGCGTCCGTTCTCAACAAATAACAAATCAGCTATAACTCTACGATAAGACGAAAATAAAATTTGTATTATACTAGAAATCGAAACACCGATCTCGCGCATTGAAGCGACATGAACAACACTAACTGCTAGGGTTAATCGGGTGTGAGACTAAGCAGCTCTTACCGCGCACGACACGAACGTGGACCCCGTCTATACACATATCCTTATTAACCGAATGCGACACAGACTCCTTATAAAAGATATCGCTTGCATGTCAGTTATCAGTGTAGCGTGTTATTCAACAAGTTACAATGATACCCGTTGCATTTATCGCTATATTCGCTATGCTCGTAAGTTTAAAAAAAAAAACAGAAATTAAAATAAAAAATCTAAAAGAGCGTATGGCCCCGGTATCCTTGTAAAAAAAAACTTGATGTGATTTATGTTCTTGTTTCTCCATGTGAAAATAATGAAAAACTCTTAGTAAATTCTCTCAGCCAGCTGATCACACAATTATATATTAATTGATTAAGTTTTTCTACTGACATTTGTTGGCGGAACTGCATTTTAATTATAATAATAAAAATACGTTTATAGTTTTACTCCACTTATATTTAGACTAACGCAGTTAACAAAACTAGGTTAGGAGTTTTTGCAAAGCTAGGTGATAATCTTATTTATTTTACAGATTTTGGCAGTGAATTCACAGGATTATGATAAACCTAATACAAAAGTTGTAAGTGCATATCAAATTCAAAAATAATTCATAAACAATAAGCTTGTTAATAAATAATACCGCATTATAAACGCGAATAACAACAAAAAAAATATTGTTTAAAAAGAACTCTTGGTAACCCAACTAATTTAGGGCATCTCTTTAAACGGGAGCGAATTATTACTCTGAAATCAAAACACATAATTATTGATTGGCTATTCTAAACACTAGATCTTGTGACGTTTTAAAGTTATTCACTTTTGTTAAAACACATTTTTATAAATTTTCGATAAACTTCTTCATACAATTAAATAATGCTCTAATTTTTACTGAAATTCACATTTATTCGAATGCAACGCTTCGTAATTTCTTAGCAAGATTGGGTTTCACATCAATAATTCAATTAATATTTTCAACTAAGTATAGTATCGCAGTCTCCTTTAATATGCGTCCTCTGTGTGGTCTCCTCAGTATTCCACACACAAGGTAAGGATTGAAAATATTCAGCAAACATTTTTGAGACACCTCAATTGGAGATCCAGATTTTCGGACCTTAACTATAAAACTTATTGTCATAAACAGAATATAGTCTTGAGGATCGTCATTTGGTATTAGATATGGGGATTTTACATGACATTCTTAATGGACGTCTTGATAGTCCTGTTCTGGTTTCTGAGTTGGACCTTAATGTACCTGGCTACCGCACTCGTCACACGAATCTATCTCTTTTCCATGTACCTACAGTTCGCACCAACTATGCACAGGAATCTCCTCTGATTCTTTTGGCGCGTAATTACAATTTATTTTTCAATAGCATAGATATATTTAACTGCAGTAAACCCACTTTTTAAATAAGAATTAAAAAACTATTATTTGAAAAAAATCCGTTTCTTAATAAAAAAAATATTTTTACGTTATAAATTTAAGATGTTTCTATTCACTCATATCAAACACACACTCGCCCTGTCCATAAACCCACCCCCACACCCATATACACTCGCACACATATTCACATACCTACCAACACCACACTCCACGCACTTGCCCACGCACCCTCACACACATGCACTTCTACATGTATTAATATCTAGCTTAACTGGATTTTTATAATTGAATTTGTGTGGAAAACTGATTTGGCTTTATTTAATGTTTTTTTTTTTTTATGTTGTGTATATTTTTTTGTATTGCTGCTGTTTTTCTGAATAAACAAAAATTGAAATGAAAATTGAAAGTTAAATAAGATAGTATTTTTGATTGATTCTTGAATCATGTAGCAAATTTTACTTCAATAAAATTGCATAATATTTACTGTAATTACCGGTGTTTTTATTTCAAATATTTTTTCTCTTAAATTTATTTCTGTGACAGATGTATTAAGCTTTAAGCTAGGGTTTCCTAGGACAGCGGTGCCCGTATCTTAACGGCCGTAGTGAACGGTGATGCGGTGGATAGCCGTCGTAGTGGTGATGAGAGAGTGGTTTTATTTTTTAACGGTGTTATCAACACCATTTTTATAGGAAACCACTCTCTAGTCACCGTTACGACGGCTGTCAACCGCATCAATGTTCACTACGGCCGTTAAAATACGGGCACCGCTGTCCTAGGAAACCCGAGCTTAAGTCCATTCGGACCTTTCATAGTTTAGCGTTGTAGCCTAGCCTGTGGCTATTGGTATTGTGAATGGAAGATCGCGGGATTAGGAAGACAAATGCCCGTAAACCTTTCAAATTTAAATTTCTTTTTTATTTATCGATCCTTCGCGAACAAACTGTTGCAATATTAATTTATTTCCCGCTACACCGAAACGTTTCGTTTCGATATTTAGGTTGTTTTATTAATTTTAATAATTTCCTTCAGAAAATTAAATTAAAAATTATAATTTTAATTTTCTTTCCTTTTGTCGCAGTCAATTAGATTTGTGTAAGCAATTTCGTTCGTGCCTGACTTATAAATTACGCATTTAAAATTCACCATCCGTTTGGGTTAATACTACTATTTACTATCGATATCACAAATACTTTCCTATAAATATCGACATCTATATGACAACGGCAGAATCACGTAATTTTTTATAATTATTTAGATCATTGCGGATGATAGGTATAAAAATATTTTTAATAATTTGAATCAATACAATAAGGAATAAAAACAAAATATTGATTATAATTTTTTAATATGAGTATACGTTTCCATTTAAGGTTGAGTTTGCACAAGTACCAGATGACTGTAATAAACTGCCAATTGTAAGTATTGATAGCTTTAGAAGACATTATATTTTTTAATTTATCACTAATAATTTATTTTTTTAATTTTGTCATTTCAATACGAATATAGCAGAAATGTACACTTTTTTCGCATTACACAACAAACTTACTAAATTATAAAAAAAAACTGTTTTTAAATAGTAGTTATTGAAATACAAATAGAGCTAAAACTAATTATTTTCATGAAAGCTAAAGTATTGCATAAAAAAAAATCATCATAATACCAATAATACCCAGATTATGTGCGACAAATCTTGTCCTGGCCCTGATCAGCCTCACTATAAAAATGGGCAGAGGATCGAGAAAGTTGATAGCTTTAAATACTTGGGAGTTCACATAACTAAGGATGGTAATACGCACAAAGAACTCGCAACCCGCTTGGGAATTGCTGGAGCAGCTTTTAACACGATGCGTGTTGTCTGGTACTCTAGACTATACTCGATCAAAACGAAATTCCGATTGTTAAAACTTTATGTAATGCCACTACTCTTACATGGCCATGGGTGCGAATCTTAGCACCTTACCAAAACTCTTTCCAACAAGTTGATACCCAACAAAATAGGGATTCCATATCTGAAACCCGTAATCGAGATATAGGATTTCTATATTTTTAGTAGCATATTCGGTGTTATATATGAGAAGGCTTTTTTTATCAAGTAGATAGTTGAATTTGGTTTTTTCGTTGTGTTAAATATTTATTTATACGGCATTTCTGCCATCTACATATATGTAGCTTAAAGAGTGCTTAATTTTTTTTTTATTTTTAAATCGAGTATGATATAATAATATACTCGTACTATACATATTATAAATTATTTGAAATACATACATATTTTAAAGTAATTATACAATAACAACATCCAATAATCAATCAAATTATAACTATTCTAACCCAATCTCCTGAAGTTGATTTACTCTTTTTGATAAAAATATGTGACATTCCCATTTTAAAAAATCCGTTATTGTTATTCCGACGTCTTTCTGGTGTTTTACGGCTTTCAAATCTACACCGTTTAGACTATATATAAGTTTGTTATTTTTATTATATCTTTGCATTTTTTGTTTATATGATTACTGTTTTTTTGTGTTTACCTTTATTTTTTTAAACTTTTTTATCATATCTTTAATAATTTCACATCTTCTTTCTGCACATTTACTAATTATTTTTTTTATGTTTTATTTTTACGTTAGCTCGTATGTTTTTTATTAATGCCCCTTGGGTTTTTTACAAATGATAAAAAAATATATACAGTTAGTATTCTTGATACTCCCGTCGGATCTTTGCTTCATGAATGTGAAATTCATACCTTACTCTATTTATCGGGAGATTCTTTTGTTTTGTTTGTCAAAAAGAAAGTTGAAAGTTGACACGATGAAGAAGTGTTAGGTTGTTCCAAACGTCGTTCGCTCTCGCTCCTTGTACTGGGCGTTCCACTTCTACTTCCACCATCACAATTCGAATGCTGGCGTCTTCTTTCCAATTCCTTTTATTGCAATCGACGTAGCCAGCAAGTTCTGCGTTTGTAAGTCGTAATGCACGCATTTTGATCTGAGTATCAGATTTCACCACCTTTGTTCTCTTCTGAGGACGTGGCATTATCACAATATCTTAATATTTTCTGCTTTCCAGTGTAACTTTTATACTTTTTGTTATCAACGTATAACTCACGTTTTTTGAACACCTCGATCACTAAAATCAACTAACTCGTTCCGGAAATACAACTGAACTATGCGCGCGCCGTGCCCACCCAAGCCCAAATTTAGACCCCCGAGCGCCGCGTGGTGACTCCACTTCGCAACCTTTCCCCCACTCACGACAAACTACTTACAGTAGCCGATAAAACGGGCTATTCATTCATGGTTTTAGATATTGTGTAATTCTTATAGTTTTTGCACACGTGGCCCTTTGAAAGTACACAAATATTGGTCGAGTCAAAATATTACATGACACCGACAATGAACCATAAGGTGTTCATTCATATTCATATAAAAAAATACAAAATACACCTGTGTAAACAGTTCCTATACCTACACGCATTTTAAAGTTAGTAATCTGTCTAAAAAAGTTTTGAGTTTTCAGACGGAACACTGTTGTATGCTTATTCCAGAATACATGAAAATTGACATCGGCCATTGTTATGTGGATAAACCAAGCGTAAGTTTTAGTTTTACATTTTTTTGTGCTAAGCTTTGAAAATCATCAAATTTAAATTAATTAAACTTTAATATTATATTTATTAATATCTTTTATTTATTTATTTATACAAATACACATACGTTACAGAAAAGAATTACGTATCCCTAACTCTATGAGGCTAAGAGCCCAGTGTCGAGTTGGGATACAACATAATGGAAAGTGAAAGCACGCACATTATTAAATAATAGCATTAAATAAATTACATATACACCTATGTCAATATACTCGTACATCTGGACAACACGCTTAATGGTATATAAATCTATGCGATATCTCGCAGCAGTGTCCTGCAATGGTCTCTTCCCTTAGACAAAATCCAAAGTTGTACACTTCTCCTGAAAATGACCTTCGTTTTGGAGATGTTCATCCAGGACATAACCGGCTATACACTTTAACCGGCTTCATCGCTCTCCTGACATCGATAGACTGGAAATTTCAACTATAGATATGTGTCACCCAGACAGGTACTGTGGCGCAGTTGGTTAGACAGCTAATTGTGAAACTGGGGTCCCAGGTTTGATTCCCGCCAGTTACAAGAAAAAAAAATCCCAGAAAGATTTTCATCTTAGTTGGTCTGGGTGTTTATTTATTTATTATTTATTTATTAAATTATCAATGGTAAATACAATTTCATATAATAAATACAGGTACTAATCAAATAAAATTAAAGCTAGGACAAAAAACATTAATAATAACTCCCTCAAGACAACATCCAGTCTATCTTAGTGATTTTTTTTATCTGTGGTATATTTGTCATAACTTCCTTCGATATCATATTTCCCACTTGCTGAAAAGCCTATAAAGAAAAGGTTTAGCGGGTTATTCCTTTTAAAAAATGGTAATGCTCAGTTCTAACATCACTTTTTTTATATTAATGAGTTACAAAATTGATTCAGCTTAAATAAAATTATAAAAATGTCAAGATTTTTTAAAAATTCGTCCTTAAATAGACTTATTTACTATGTTTTCAAGCGAGATCTTTTTAAGAATTACTAAAAAGTTCACGATAACATTTTTAACAAATAATTTACGTGATTTAAAAAACTATCAATAATGAATGTTTATTAAATTATAATTGAACAAGAAAAAAAGTGGAATTGTATAATTCAGTAATTTTTTTTTTTTTAAATGATTTTATGCGTAAATGGATGATTCTAGGCGTTAAGAAGAAACGTACATAATTACTTGTAAAAATTATATATGTTGTGCAAACTTAATTCTATATTTACAGTATTATAGTATTAGCTGCTCGATTGTGGAATAATCTACCCTCTAATGTTCTTTATTTACATTTAAATCATGATTGAAATGTCACTATCTAAATGTTTGAGTTATTCATTTCTCCTTCATCTTTCCTTCCCATCACCTCTCCTCTCCTCTCTTCATAGTACAGTGTAAATTTTTAGTTAGTTTTAAATTTTTGTATAAAATTATAATATTCTGCATAATACATCCATGAATATGTCCATGTACTTGTAATTTTCTCAAACTGAACGGTTTGGGTAGGTAGGAAGATTTTCCCTAATATGTGAAGTGTTAGAAAATGTACGTATTTTCATTTAAAAAATAATTCATGTAGTTACTATTGTATTATAAGTTGCAATATTTAAACAGTTTATTATTTCATAAATGCATGTCCATGTTTTAGTGTGACTCTTTCAACTGCCTGCTAAAGGCGGTTAACAGCACGGGACCTGATAATAAAATTAATACAACAGAGATCACGAAGTTTGTAAAACAAAACTTTCCTGGTGATTTGGCCAGCATCATAGACTCTGTAATATCTTCATGTTTTACGCAAAGTGAAAATTCCGAGTGCGAAGCACGAAGCTTCGTGCATTGTATGACGCGTGCCATAATTACAGTAAGTAGAGAGAGACTGTATTTATTTATTTTCAATTTACAGTGATGAAGCAGTACACAAAAATAATGACAATGATGATGCAGTACACAAAAATAACTGTCCCATTGAATCAGTGGTTCTCAACCTTCTTTGAGCAGGGACCACTTTGATTTTTTCGTTGTTAGCAAGAACCACAAGGTTCAAGAAAAATAAACACTGTTTACCCAAAAAAAACTTGAATCAAAACTTTAAACAAATTTCTTAGGCTCAAAAGTATCATGCATTAATAATACTATTATAATAATAAATAATACACATTGATATTGTAAACAAATCTCTCAAACTTCTCGGTTTTATCAATAGAGTGATGACGGACTTCAAAAATATTAATACAATCAAAACTCTTAATTGCTCACTAGTTCGACCCTATCTAGAATACGCTTCTCCTATTTGGTCTCCATTCTACAAGACTCATATTGACCTTATCGAGTCTGTCCAACACCGTTTTCTAAGAAAAGTGGCATGGTTGCTCGGTTTACAAAGGGGTAATTATTCCTATATTGAAATAGAGCAATCTCATAATCTGTCTTCATTGGAGAGACGTAGAACTGAGATGGACCTTATATGCATTTTCAAAATACTTAATGCTATAAGTGATGTCCCATCTCTGTTGCAATCAATTTCTCTTCATGTTCCCAACCGTATCACCAGAAGTCAAAATCTGCCATTTATTAAATCTTCTAAGAGCAACTTTTGTTTTTATGCCCCAATATCTAGAATGTGTAGATTAGTCAATTCATCACACGACTTGGAATTCTTTGGGATAGATCTTCCGGCTTTTCGTAGATCTCTTTGCGACTAAACAGTGTGGGATGAAGTTGTATTGGCATGGTTTAGCTCGAAGTCTTATGTCTTTCGTTTTTTTATGAATATATTGTATACCATTATGGTTTTGCCCTTGTTTGTCTTTGCTTCATAGTTTTATGTTTTTTTTGTTCAGTTTCTTGCATTTATGTTTCTTCATGTAACTGTTGTAATTGGCTTAGGCCGTATTTATAATAAATAAGTAAAAGAAAAAACAACATTTTTATTCAAAAATTAAATTCGGTTTGCATTGATGTGATTTTTGAGCTTACATCCTTTGTACAAATTCAGTAATCCTGGTGCTAATATTTTTTGTTGCTCAAAGCTACAAGCATATCATAACTTACTTTCAATCGATTCCTGGATTTGTTTTTAATTACCAGCAACGAGAAAAACCCTTCTTCGCATAAATAAGTTGCAGAGAAAAGCATAAGACAACGCACAATGTGATTTTTCAAACTTTAGTGAATGAAATTGCTTTTTTTACACAAAAACTGTTTAAGAGAATCAGATTCAAATGCGTCCTTACGTTCCTAGAATTTTGGAATTCAATGAGCTCTTTCTGGATTTCTTTTGCAACTTCTCCAGCATTAGTGCTAAAATGGTTGCGATTCAGTTTTTGGTTAACTTTAGCTTCTGTTTTGTTATATTCTGGGAAGTAATTATTGAATTCATCAGCCAACATTTGTGTTAGTAATTTAATAATTTATTAACAAATTACAACAGGGATGGAGAATAACCTTAAATAAGGGAATATGGAAGTCTAGGCATTTACAGGGCTTATGACCTGTCATTGGCTGGTATAAGAGGCCACTTTACACACTGTGTAACATTCACCATTTACCATTTTGCATATTTCTTCAATTCTTCCATTTGTTGATTTTAGTGAAATTAAAGAGCTGAAACCTTTATTGTTGTGAAGAGATTCATCTGACTGAATTATTTCACATACTAAGCAACGCCTGAAAACAATTTTTCATATTCTTCTTGGACCAGTTGGTTTTATTACAATATTTGAGTTTTTCCAAATGTTCGTAGACAAAAGACTGGATTTCACCCCCTCGGGAGTCGTTAAGATTAACAAATCACAACAGGGATGGAGAATACCTTAAAGAAGGGAGTATGGAAGTCTAGGCATTTACAGGGCTTCTCTTCTTTAAGGTATTCTCCATCCCTGTGTTGTAATTTGTTAATCTTAACGACTCCCGAGGGGGTAAAATCCAGTCTTTTGTCTACGAACACTTGGAAAAACTCAAATATTGTAAATAATTTATTTTTAATCTTTTGCGGACCATATATTAGCTCTTGCTGACTTCTTGTTAGGAACCAATGCGTTAAATCAACATGACTAGTTTTATAATCTATTACCCGAAAAAAAACTATGCTCAAAACTCATTTATCCATTGTAGCTACTCTAAATTTAACTTACCTACAAAATTTTATGACATTTTCTAAAATATGTAACTTAGTTTTATCGATCACATCGATCAATAGATTCAGATGCAACAGATATGGTTTTTCGGGATTATTTAGTGATCTACGACCGAATACGAGATACCAATATTATGGTCAATTAAACGTATTAAAGTATTGCATTACTGCGAAAACATATATTTATTTTTTTCAACTGCGTTTTTTTTATTTTCAGATTTGGCCATCTGGCCTATGGAAAAATTCTAAAGAATGTACAGTGCTTAGATCCTTCGTTAAAGCATGTCCTTTGCCTCCGTTGTTCCCATTTTCTGATATATATTAAAAAACCAATTTAAAATATGTAAGTTTAAAATGTAATCCAATCACAATAAATATTTTTAATGAAACTGTACTGTGCTGTTTTCTTTATAAATTTTTTAAATTAAATTGTTTTCTTGCTACGGACGCCAACTACGAAAAGCGGCCTTTCTTCGAACCGACATACCTCGGTATGTGTTAGAAATGTGCTGCTCCTTTAATAAAGACTAGTATATTTGTTACTTACGGGGGTTGCCGTTTTATTTATTGAATTAGTTTTAGTGATTTTGAACTACTCCGAATCTGAAGATCGTTGAGCGCTCCGCCCTGCAGTCGTGACTGACCACGTATAGAGCCCGAAGGTTTCTTCTGCTTGCAGACCGCTTCGTAAGCCAGGCTCTAGACGGGGTTATCTCCCGGAATAAGCAACGAGGCTCTGCGCTGCAGGCCTCCGAGCTGAAGCAGGGTGCGGGCGATCGACCCTCACCAGGGATGGCGGCGTCTGCGCAGTCACTTTACACACTGTGTAACATTCACCATTCTGCCCATAAATGAACATCTATATTCCTTTAATTCTTTCACCTGTTGATTGTGAAAATAAGAGCTAAAACCTTTATTTATGCGGGTGAGATTCAATTAATTGAATTATTTCACTTACATACTAGGCAACGCCTGAAAATTTTATTTTTCCAATTTCTACACTTCTACATGGACCAGGTGGATTTATCAACAATATTTTGAGTTTGTCCAAATTTTTGTAGACAAGGACTGGATTCAACTCCCTGGGGAGTTGTTAACATTAACATATTACAACAGAAACGATGTGTTAATGTTAACTCCCTGGGGAGCTGTAAACATTAACATATTTTAGTTCAATATAAGTATTGTCTTTATTGAGATCCCAGATTAATAAGCTTAGTCTAAATTTGAAATGGCGTAATCTGCCGGTCTAAAAGTAATTATATTTTATTTATATGAAACTTTTAAGTACATTTTTTGATAGAAATACCTATAAAAAATATTGTTTTTATCTAATAAATAATTTTTTTTTTTTTTATTGGGCAATTTTTAACAAACTTGTAAAACTTTTTAACAAAATCGTATGATTTCCTAATTTTGCGTTCGTTTTACCCGACTACAGCCTTAATGTTAACAGCTCCCCAGGGAGTTGAATCCAGTCCTTGTCTATAAAAATTTGGATAAACTCAAAATATTGTTGACATTTATTTTATATTTTAAACATTTATTTTATTGTTTCTATTCTAGTTTTATGTTACAGAATACACTTGTTTTTTTCCTCAAAATGTGTATTTGAAATGGACTCTGAAATGGACCCTGTCCGTAATTTTATTTAAAGAAAAAAATGTGAAAAATGGTCTGGATACGCCGTGATTAATGAAGGTACCAATGCACTATTAGAAGCAAACAAGGGAATGCTGACGATGGTGACAGCTTTAATTGGCTTATTTTTTGCATATAATTACTTCCTGAGTTACACAGTATTCTGTAAAATAATTTCATTGAAATTGATGACATTGAAAATGTTTTTAAAAAGATATTTCATAATGAAAACAGTTTCATTATAAATTTTCGTCAGATCACACGTTTCTGGCGTTACAAAATGAAAAGTATTTTAACCCTTACGCTGCTACGCAGTTTTTCAAGAATCTAATCAGAAATCCTCTTATTTATACATTTCAAAAATATTTTATCGAATACGTTGTTTTCCAAACACACTACTGTTTTATCAATTAATAGCAATTCCAAGAAAAATCTTCCATTTCATAAATATCTAGTTCAAACCCAATGGGGTGAGCAAGATAGAAAATTCGTGCCGCAAATAGACAATTTTCGTACAGCGGTTGTAAACCCTTTCTAAATTGAAAATTAAAACAAACAAAACTGATCTCGTACTGCAATCTCAAGGCGCAGAAACGAAATAATTATTATGGTTTTTTTGTTGATTGCGGGGCAAAGTGCTCTGTTATATATTATCAAACCTACCACTTCCATAAATGCATGCTAAACAAAAATTAAGTAAAATATATCTTGAAATTTGTTGCAACAGAGAGGGAAAACATTTTTGCCAAGGGAATATGGAAGTCTAGGCATTTACAGGACTTATGATCTGTCATTGGCTGGTTCAAATGACCACTTTACACACTGCGAAATATTCACTATTCTGGGTATGTTTACACATCCACATTCATGGTTATTTTTACATTACCCCAACTCTTCCAACTGTTAACTTTTGCAAACTAAAAGAGCTGAAACCTTTATTGATGTCGGTGAGTTTCATCTGGATAACTTATTTTACCTCCTAGGTAATGCCTAAAAATACTTTAAATTTTTTATGCAAGTTATTTTAATCAACAATATTTTGAGTATGTCCAAATGTTTGTAGGGAGTTATTTAGATTGAAACTTAAAGGTAACCGGTAAATGTACTAGTGATATTATTTCTTGGTAGTTGTCATTATATAATTTTAATTAAAAAAAATAATGTTTTTGTACATCTGTCTCACAAATTGATATCTCTTCTAAGAAAAATATTCCGTTTCACTAATAGCTAGTTCACGCATAATGGATTGAGTGAGATAGACAACAGTTGCCGAAATTACAAACAGCTGAGGTAAATTACATATTTTTTACATTTATATATATTTTTAATCTTACTTTGTTACTTTAACTAACAATTTAACTCTGCAAAGCGTGTTTTTTATTATGAATAAATTTACAAAATATATCATTCAAAATGATAACGGATAGTAAAAGTGATAAAGAAATAATAGTATCTCGCCGAGACACTCAGAGGCTTAGCAGCTGAACCTATTCCGAAAGTGAATTAGACAATAATGATATCTTTTTAAGTGATAGTGATAACAATTTATAATATGACTCTTACGAAGAGCACGAAATCGAAGAAGCTTTTTCTGAAGTATTTTTGGATCAATATAGAGCTGATATACCTCATTTACGTTTTCTTTGTAGAACAGTTTGTAGAATAGAGTTTGTATAGTAATAATTACGTTTTGTTAGTAGAGTAATAATTACTACCTAATGAACAGCTAAAATATTTTGATTTCCCATTACTGTGGGTACCCATTATAATAAATTAACGAATGATTTTTTTAACATTCAAACGTCCTAATTGACAATCGTTAGGTTCCATGGTGAATTATTTTTATGTTTTATGGCTCTTTACTTATTTGTTTATATTCTTAATTATGGGGTTTTCCGGTGATATAGGGACCTCACTAGATAAGAACTTTTATATTAAAGGTAAAGTATTCAATTAGTTATTCATTACGGAAGTACATCAATATTTTCGTAATCACTGAATCGGGTTTAATAGCGGGGAAAACACCAAATATAATTATTTTCCTCAAATATCATATAGGTGATTAAAAATCTAACTATTAACATTGATTTATTCTTTATTTCACTGTTTTTGGAATGTAAAAAAGTTTACTGTTTCAGGTCCCGACTAGCTAGAAGTTTCCTGTGTTTAGTTGTTCTCTTTTCTTAAAAGCACTGTGAATTTAAACATCATAAGTAAATTTATAATGAGGATGTTTAGTGGTTTAAAAAAATAAAATGGTTAATAGACGAAGCTTTTTTTTTCAATTTTTATGTATCGTATTATCAGCGCTACGATCTTTTAAAGTTTTGTATTTCTGACATTAATCCGCGTGTGATGTCGCAAGGTATCTTCCCCTTCTTCTCGGTTAGTTCTGTTGATTGGTTTATTGACGATTAGCAAACCGGAAATCTTAAACAACCCTCTTATCATTGGTTGATTCATATGAACAAGTGACGTCGTTAAAAGTTGTTCGTTTTCATTAAAATATTTTAAATTATTTTTTATTCATTTTCAAGAAACTTTGCTGTACAATTTAATACTTAAATTTTTACTGCGCGTAAGAAAATATTTTTGTATTAAATTTTCCGTAGGCCTGAAATAGGTACGAAACTAAATAATAAGCCGTCGAATAAGTAATTTTTATGTTTTGAAAATGTTTTATACCACTGACAAATAAGTGCAACAAGCAGTTCCCGAATTCATTTACCCTTTTGGGGATTATGACGTCAGCATCAGTCTAGTTAGAACTTTATGATAGGGATTAACAACAACGATATATCGTTGTTTAGCAGTATAAGGGTTAATATCCATTCCGTGGATGTTTTTGGTAGTAAGACTTATTTTTAAATTTATTTTTATTTATTTCTATAAATATACATGTATTTAAAAAAAAAAACATATCCCTAACTGTTTGAGGACAAATAAATGACTAATTACTCTATTTTACCAATCAAACTTTAAAAAACTCAATGTTTGTATTTAATTACTTTCCACTGTCCGCACCCGGTGGTGCAAAGAGCGCCACTGGGATCTGGGGACAAAGGGGATCATTTCATTGACATATTAATACACATAGACGTCAGGCGCGTTCCGTCCATAGATACTGTGGATGCGGCGCATCCCTTGAAAATTTAAAAATAATATGAATTTTACAAAAAAAACATTATAAATACGAAATAAAACCTTCAAATATGTAATCCTAAAATTCTCCCAAGATTCAAACAATACCTTCAGTATACATACCTAGCTACTAGCTGCATATGCGTATTTACTAAATCAACGTACGTACTGAATATCTCGGTATCTTGTTCTTGATAGTATTGGTTGTTTACCCGGGATGCTGCTTGTCGAGTTGCGTCTAGTTCCCATAGCTTTTCGCGCACACGCTTTAGGTTCATAAGGATTTAGATTTCTCTTTCGAGGCTCGGAGAGATAAACCTTTTTTACGTCAGTAAAATATTTTTTGTGGTAAAACATAACGTAACATAACACAAAATTAACTTATACTTGTGTTATGATAATATATTGTTCGCGATCTAGCAACATTATGCGGCCACTTAACGCATGCGCGCAGGCGGAGTGTCGTGCAAGGGAGGATAGTTGGAAAACTTTTGGACACAGTTTGATGTATACAAACTTGGTTTGACGCGCCTTCTGGATATTATAATTCTGCGGTTACAAGATTCACCAGGACTATTTTCTAATATTCATATAAATTTTAACCTTTCGGTTTTGTTCTTTATGATATTTCATTATCTCTCGACTAGCACCTGAGGCTTAAGGCTGATCACCTTACTTTCATGCAACAGTTGATCAAGATACCCTGCGCATGGTGTTACAATGCAGTACCGTAGGGGTATGATGATGTTTAGTGTTCAGCGCCCTTGAGGTGGATTTTCACGAAAATGGTGCTTTATAAATCATCCTAAATAAATTATGTAATTTCTCGATCTAATTGTTAATTTTGTATGTTTTGTAGATTGTCTTTGCCCAAGAAGTTCCTGAAGAATGCAAAAAACTACCAAAAACGGTAAACGTAACAATAATTTACTGCATTAATTTGATTTAATTATTTACTGACAATTCTTGGTGGAATTCCATTGTAATGATGTAATAACTTATATTTACATATAAGTTATTAATTTAAAATACACTTCTACTTATTTGTTTAACCGATTAGCGCTTTCACCCTCTAATTGAAGTGCATTGGCATGTGCAATATCAAACAAATTTTTGTATTTGTAACAAACTCTTGTCGACGCTGCTCAAACACATCTTGAGTTTTGTTTGCATCTTTTTGCAAATTTCTCCAATCTTGGTATAAGGCTACAAGTTTCTTAACACAGTTAGGTAAAGATTTAGTCGGTACACGTGCCTTTTCCATTGGGATAGTAACATTTGCACTTTCATTGACGCTTAAATTGACTTTGAAAATATTATAAAATAAAACCGCCAGCACTTGTCCATTAGAGGGAAGTTTAGAACCTGTAATTTGATGTTTTAAATCCCCAACAGAGGAATTATATATATATACAAGTACCTAGGTATCTGCTTATCAATGAAAAGTATTTTTCCAAGCTAATAGCAGGCAAGCCAACGTTCGGACAGGACAGCGTCTGACGGGTCCGCTAGTTTAAAATATAAATGAGAACTATTTTAAATGTTAATGAAGTAAGGTTCGCGGGCTAATTTTTTTGTAAATGCATTCTCCTCGAATGAAACCCTGGTAGATTGATGAATAAAACATTTATGCTCTTTGCTTCTTTTTTTACATATTGGATTGAAGATTTTAAAATCTACGAACACGCACAGAGCAAAGATCTATATTTCTCTGAAAACCGCACGTAAATCGGTCAAGCTGTTTAGGAGGAGTTCGGTGACATCACACGTACAGAGGAATATATATATAAAGATAATTTTCTTCATATTTGCCACTAGTTAGCTGTAACGGAACGGAGTCCACCATTTTCAGTAGCTATGTAAATGTAATAAATAAAATGCTATTATTTATTTATGGCGCATCTTATGCAAATTGATAGTTACATTTTCTAGGGTCTCGGTTGGTGCTGCGAATCCATTCCTTACTACCTTAAATCGCCACATTTAAACGAATGTAACATTAACGCTGCTGGTTTAAATGTAAGTTCAAAATTCAATTTATATTTATTTATTTGATTCGTATATGTACATTACAAAATATATGTAAATTTCAAGCCAAAGATAACACGAGAAAAATTAACAATAGAGTTTGAATGATAAAAATGGTAAGTAAAAATATCCAGTAATTAAAGTAAAAGGAAGGCATTCTCTCTGAACTTTCTTTCAGTAACCTGAAAGATGTCGATATACAATTTATTGAGTTGAAACAGTGCTCTACCTACTTGCATTGCCATTGGCAGACTGGTTCTTAAGCCGTCTAATAATAATTGATTATATCTACAAAGCAGTATTTTGTATGACTATATTTACTCGTATAACCGTAAAAAAACACAGAAAAATCTATATTTAATAGAGAAACATCACATTCTTCGAATACCGATAAAAATATGTGAAATAGATTTAGAAAAATCAATCGTATTTTAAAAATCAATATGGGTATGGTGAAGAAATGATTTCATACATATTATGTTATGTACTTACATAGTACGTATTGTATTAAGTAAGCTGGTGGTAGAAATTGCGTTCTCAATAGAATGAAATATAATAGGGAAATATCACATACTACGAATACCGATAAAAATATGTGAAATGGATTTAGAAAAAATAATTATATTTTTATAATCAATATGGATATTGTAGAAATATGTTTTCATTCTTAATTTTTAAAATAAAAATGTTGAAAAATACGCCTTTACAAAAACGCCATATGATTGGTCGTGACGTCACAAGCCGCTTTCGTCTTCAATGGCTGTTATTTTTGCATACTGTTGGTACGGGTTGTCAATGTCGCGTGCGTTTTATAAAGGATTTTGACGTTGTGAATTATGTATTAAGTTATAAATGTAAATTTTAATTACTCTACAGTGATAAAGAAATCATTCAAAATAATGGAAGACGGAATTTCAAAAGCTCAATTGGATAATTTGCCGAATGATGATGCGATTATTTTAGCGTCTTTTTTTGCTACAAATATGCAGTATAATAGTGCGAAAATTCAAGGAATCAAGGCTGCAAAGTAAGTAATTGTTATAAATATTTATAGATTTAATGTATTTATCAATTATATGTGTTGATGTTTGACATGAATCATTGAAATAGTATCTTAAACATTCCCCGAATACAAGTGTCATTCTAACCTCGTTTTGTGTTAGAAAACCAGTTGGCATTATAAATTGTTGATATATTAAACACCCTAAACTTAAAAAAACGAAGGCATGTAAATATTTAATATAAAATAATATCGATGTGCATCAATTATTATGTAAAATATGAATTAAAATATTACTTGACAAGTCATAACCTAATTTTTGTTCCCGATGGTTAAGAACGAAGTTTATGCTATTGTATGTGTACATTTATAATCCGTGTTCTTCCTAAAATGTATGATTTGCTTTTTAAATCCATACTTATTATTAGCAATAATGTACTTGGCATCAGATAAATGTTATATTCAAGACATGAATGTTTATAATATTTTATTTTAATCACTAGATTGATAGATACTAACGATTATATATTTTTTTACGCAGGTCGTCCTGGGAAAATTATGGCAATAATGCAATTGGATACGTGCACGTTCAACGAATTGGATTAGTAAAAGCACATGTCACACCGGAGCACAAAGTACGCCAAATTCTGTTACTTTGATATGAAATGAAAGGGAGGAAATAGTGGAGTCTTGTATATGTGAAGATTGTCCAGCGGCTCAAGGTTAGTAGCAATGTAACAAAATGTTCATCATCTGACTTGTACTTTGTTTTGAGAAAGCAAGAATATAACTGTTTTATTGTAATTATTTTTGACCTGTCATAATAAGTATTCAGAAATATCTAATAAATTTTTAATGGGCAACTAAAACTTTTCGGTATAAACAAGTATTTTGTCCATCATATTAACTTATTTAATCTAATATTCCAGATTAATATTTTATAATATGAAGAAAAGAAAGGTGTAAAATGGGTGCAAATAGTTCTATATTGAAAACAACAGTATTTGACGCCTTTTACAGTTTTTAAATTGCAAACCAGCTTTAAAAAAGGAGTTAAAAGATTTTTAATCCATAAAATTTCAACAATTTAGCTAAAATAAAGTAAGATAATATCAGAAAAATCCTCTTTTTGAAATATATACCTTGTATATTATAAGCAAAGTAAAAAATAATGCAACTCCCATATGAAAAAATCCATAGAATTGAACTCCAGCATCATATTAAGATGGTATGACCAGTTATATAAAAGTCAGTAAAAATACTCATTTATTTTCAGGAGATTGCAAGCACGCTGTTGTTCTTTTGTCATGGCTTCATCGTCGAAGTAAGGAACCAGGAACAGGAGGGTGAGTGCCGGGAACAGAGTGAACTGTGAACTTAAATTAACCTTGGCAAATAAATGTTTGCCACAAGAGGCAAAATTATCAGTTCACAATGGAGTTCTGGCCCCGACTCTGATGTATGGGAGCGTATAGTAGGCTGAAATGTGATCTCTCAGGCGAATGTGTACTGAAACTATGTACGATAGATGCACGAATGTCGATATCCGTACATTATGTAATGCTGTGGTAGGCATTATCGACAAAATTAGGAAAGGAGATGTGCGTTGGTTTGGATATGTCGAGCGAATGGACAGCGAAAGAATGGATAAAAATATTTACAAAGTGAATGTTGATAAATGCAGAAATAAAGGAAGACCGAGAAAGACATGGCATGACTAAATTCAACAAATACTTGAAGATAGACATGTCAAAAGTCATCCATGCAATAAATAATATGATGTTATGAACTATAAATACTTACGTAGAACTGTTCTGTTTCCCAAATAAATTTAATTAAAAAAATATTGTCAACGTACCCTGTTTCTTCTTTTTTTATATATTCTGATTGTTTGTAATATTGTACGTTTTTTACATAACAAATAAAAGCTGGTTTTGTCAGCATTGAAATTGAATTGATTTTTTAACTACTTATTTCATTTCTCTTTTACTTGCAATCAATCACAATCGGCTGCGATGACGGTTGTTACCTCTTAAAATATCTGAGCCTGGTCCATTAAGTTGAACTCTATAGCAACAAATGCTAAGTAAAGTTTGCTGTAATAGTCAACGTGGAGTAAAAGATTCAGTTTGGATATCATTTTTTTATTTCAAGAATATGATACGGTCATAATATGTATTAAGTACTGTTTTTTTTTTTACGCCCAAGGGGCATTTACAAAAAAACATACGAGGAAGAAGTCCAGCAGTGCTAGATCTGGACTGTAGGGAGGGTGAGGCAACCCTGTGCTTGGTCAGAAACTCCCTCACCGACAGCGTGGTGTGGCATGGCGCGCCATCGTGGTGAATCTTTCAAGAATCGGCGATGTCTAGCCTCATGGGGAAGACGTGTTTGTGCAACCTGTCAAGCACGTCCACGTAAAAAATGGCATTCAGTCTATCCAGGGGATACGAACTCCTTGTGAGCCATACCGCGACGGTCAAAAAAGGAGATTAGCATGGATTTGACCCTTGACTTGCTCATTCTGGCTTTCTTTGGACGCGGGGAGTTTTTGGTGTGCCACTCGGTGCTCTGGTGTTTGGTCTCCGGGTTGTCACTGGTTATCACATTGTCAAGGAAATTTGGGTTTTCTTGGACACAGTTTCGAATTTCCTGGGAAATTTGCACACTTCACTTTTTCTTCATCATCTAGGACTTTTGGCACACTCATGTTATTCTCCAAATACTTTTCCAACTGTAATAAATAGAAACCCTTAAATGAATAGCAATATATTATTTATACACTTGAATAAATATCGTTACAATACCGATATGATCCGAGACTCATTGGATAAATAAAAATACTCACTATGAACGTGGAAAAGTATAATATATCGATAGCGTAGCGACAAAATAAATTTTAGGTTATACGAAATGTCAGAATTTCCGTGATCAATGACAAACTAAATACGCATAAAAACAAACGAATACTTTAAATAATACTTACATTAAAGTGATCTTCACAACAATAGATAACGGATTTGAAAGTAAACATCCTATTTTTCTTTATATCTCTTCATAGCGAAGCACTATTTTCTTCGTATTGATGCATCTTTGGGCACATTTAAAAACATTTTTTCTGGCGTTGTCTTCAAAGTAATCCTGCATTTGGGTACTATACAGTATTAAAAACCCTTTATTCCAGATATAATGCAGAAAAAATAGTTGTAAAATCACTAATATATGTAAATAAACTCAGATGAAATAATACACAACAGTTTCTGCATACAAAAATGGCAGAACGTCAAACTTAAATGCGGCTTGTGACGTATGACGGGCGTGGCCTATGAAATGAAGTGTTTTCGCGGGAATTCAAAATGATGAATTTAAAAATATGTTTTATGCTACTAATAAGTGCAAAAAAAATATTTTTTTGACATTAAAGTATTTCATTTACCCTTATTAATTCATAATTGTAAAAAAAAAAAAACGTGATATTTCCCTATTCTTATGCATTTTGGCACCTAACCTTCTTCTAAAGCCCTTGGGATCAATATTAACATCTTAAGGAATGTAGAAACATGTATTTTTTATTGAAAAGGGTCGTTTATCGTATGCATTTAAAAACCATATGTTTCAACGCGTGTGAAATATTATTTTGCGTATATCTCAGGATGTAGCGTGAGAAGAATAAATGCACCTATTTTTTGCTTCAAACCTACCCCTCCAAAAGACCAAAACAAGTATTATATAAATCGATACGCAGTCTTTTGAGGATGAATTAAAAATGTAATCTCTCATGGTTACTACGTCCCTCTGACGTAATACTTGATTTTAATATACACGGCAGCTTTTAAATACAGTTGTTTGTAATGTCTTTTAATTAAATAAAATTTATATACAACATCTTCGTGTCTTCTAAATTGATCTGTTGGACTTCGAACATTTATTCTCTGTGTGCAACACTACATCGGCACATAACACATAATTTAAAAAATACGTCTGAATAAAAATGCGACTTGTTTGACCTTGACAATTTGTCGCTTTAGTTCGATTTATCCAACAGATCACTTCTTATCTAAACATTTTGACATACTTCAAATATTTTTTATAACATTTGTTTTTTTTTAAAAAAACGAGATTTTTTGATTTACTCAAATATTTAAATTTTCAGACCATTTCCTTTAAGTCGTAAATAACTTGTGTTGGAAAAATGGAAATCGAGTTGTGGTAGTGCGGAATTTCAACCTCAGACCTTGGCCCGTGAGTCAACAATACTACCAAGGAACCACAACTCGGTTTAAAATAGCATATCATAAATAATTAAACCAGTCAAACGTATAAATTGAGATTTTTTTATATTTAATTTATCTTTCAGTGTGAGGTTCTAAAGTGCGCAATGAAGAAAGGAAACTTAGTAACGGAAGATAACAAAATTCACAAAATCAATTTTAAGACATCTGCGTTGAGCAATGTTTCTTCTGAGTGGGAAAGGGCTATTGATGAAGCTTTACAGAATTGCGAGTTTGTAGATAAACCTAATAAATGCAAAGAGCTTCCCTTCGATGCCTGTTTTACCGTACACATGATGAAGGTGACTTTATTTATTTTAATTTTATGGGTAAACGTGACACAAATGCCTTTTTATAAACATAAAGATGCATACATTAAACATTAAAAAGTATAGATTGTTTTGAAACCGCAAAAAAAATGTTAACCCCGAGAATAATAATTGACTAATAGAGTCGTCCATACAGACAAAAACCATTCTATGATTATGATAAGTTTACAGCAATACAACACGCCGTAGGTACTCGGGTCGAGAATTGCAAGCGCTTTCCAAAACCATCCATTACACCTTTGTTGTTAAACTAAAAACCTAACCAAAAGTTGTGAACGCTTTTGTTCTATGCAACAGAGATAAAGAGCTTCTCTTTAAGCGGGAGCGAATTATTGCTCTGAAGACTAATTTTTACAAGAAAACACTTACCCACACACACACCTGCGCTATAAGAAAACCAAAATTCATTTATATATGTGGGGCGTGGGGTCCATAGTCCATAATCGATGACACACACGTGTTAAATTAGTTCACTTGAAGTAGACTAATGACCGACGATGCAATGTCATCATTTTCTATCGAATCCAATACATTCCTATAATGCAACTCGTATTATTGCACGTTAAACCGGGAGCATTGTTCTGCAGTACATTCACATCGTCCCTATCATGAAGACATGAACTACAAAGAAACGTCGTCTATAAAGAGACCATGGGACGCAACGCCAGTTCAGTCAGTCAGCCCAACAAGTTCAATTCACTTCAGACAAGCTCGACAACGTCGCACAGTTCCAGCATGTAGTTCAAGTGCAGTCTCTTTAACCCATCATCACCGCTACGCCCGCGCTACACAACCAAGTGCTGTATCTTATTCGACATGTAATATATACGCATTAACCAGCAACCTTGTGTCTTCTCTGTCAATCTCTAACTGGGGTAGAAACTCCAACCCCCAACAACCTAATCCTACACACAAATGCACTCCTTAAAGATACCTGCAAATGCACACCTTCAAGTTCACTAAAAATGCACACTTTTACTCCGTCTAGTTTTAATAGTTTGAAATATTTTCAGAAATTTCAATAGCTATTTCTTAAATTTGAATTTAAAAAGCCCCCAAAGTTTCCGGCCCTAATATTTTGATATTGTTTTAACTGTTTTTTTTTCAGAATTGCCCTGCAAGTGTTTGGAAAAATAAAACTGGCTGTATGGAGGAAAAAACATTTTACGAAAACTGTTATAAATACATTTTAGCAATGTTGAACTCATAAATATAAATAACATGTATTCGACTATTGGCTAATAGTACTGTCTAATAAAGATCTTGTCTATTCTAGTTATTTGCCGTATGATTTTAATCGCTATGAATCTTTCGCATTCTTTATTTAGTCCACAATAAATCGATTTTCTTTCGCCCGTACATATTTTTTAAATAATAATATACATATAAGAATCTTTTACTTTACACATTTGCGCGTATCTTAAATTTTCTTTGTTTTTTTGTAGTTGAGGACCGTTTTTACAAATATCTACAAAAAAATGTGTTTTTTGACGGAAACTAATTTTCCTGTATAAGATCCATCGATTGGTGAAATAAAATTTTATCTAAACAATATATGTGCGAAGTCATAGATTTGTATTGTAGTTTATCATTTAATTGAGTAATAATATGAAAATATTTCAGAAATAACATACCCATACATACTTATATGTAGATATAAAATATAATAAAAAAACAGTTATAATAATTAATTCTTCCAAAAGTAAACTTATGTATATTTTGTATTTTATATGTATTTGTATTTTTAATGAATAGTTCCACTTCTTCTATAATACTGGTTTCCGGTATAAGAGTTAGGATGCATAATTTGTATAAAACGGTACTTTTGTTTTTGTTGAAATCCTAGTAGCTATTTTTGTATCACAAAAAACCTTCTCTTGAAAATTTTACTTTTTGTTGATATTTCGCTTAGTGAAAACGGTCGTCAATTGTGTTAACCCAAATTAATTACAATGTTTCTTTTTTTAATAAAAAAGAAATATTTGTTTTCCTCCCATCCCCACTCCTCTATTTATAGTAAAGTGTAGATTTTTATTTTATTTTTGTATCGTATTTTGTATAAAATTATAAGATTCTGTATTAAAATACATATAGAATATGTCCATATATTTTTACTTTTCTCAAACTGAACGGTTTGGGTAGGTAGGAAGAAATTACCTAAAGGTAGTATGCCCGCCCTTATATGTATAAATATGGAAGTTAACGACACGATGCGATGGTATTTTAATATTAAACTTAGAAATATAACTCTTTTATGCTAAAATTATGGCATAAAATTGCTTTTTAGTTTATTTCAAAGCACTGAATTTGATTTTTTGTGTTAGTAGTAGGCACAAATTTTACCTGTGTACCAAGTGATTGCTTCCCTAATCGAAAACCTCACCTCACGCTTCTGATGGGTAAATTTGAAATGAAGACGTGATGTGTAGGATGCGTAAAAAAAAACTAGTAAAAACTATTCAAATCTGAAAGTTGCAGAATTTCCAGCGTATCATAAGACACTCGGAGAAATATGAGATCCTACTCCCTGGCTGAAGAACTTGCGGCAGTGGTATTCCAAGTTTCCAGTGGAGATTTCCCGGGCAGCCGTTACAATGAACACAAATAATATTTTATGTTGAAAAGGGTAGTTGGAATTTATTATTGGTATTTCTAGATTTTCTCCAGTGGATGTCAAATAGATATTCACGCGAGATATGCATCAGATATTAGATATAATGTGTTCCGGACGCGCTGGGAGCGATGGAAGCCACGGAATATTATGTAATTGTTTGATATACATAATATGTAATAGTTTAGGTCCTCGGTATATGTGAAAGCCAAGGGCTGAACCCATAATAAAGGCGATTTGATCCACTTTTGGGTTCGGCCTTGGCTATACCGAGGAAAATATAGAATAGGAAAATATTGGATTTTATTTTGAATGTTTATAATTTGTATATGTTTATTTGTATTGTGTATTCATATATGTTTGTTGCTCGCCGCGCGGTGTACTGTCGACTAAGCTCGCGCGCGTGTGGACGCCGCTATTTACATGGCCGGCCGTCGGAACAGAGTGAGTGGGGGAGGCTGGGCGAGTGGTCGTCCGCACCCCCACTCCCCGACGGTGGCTCTCGTGCACAGCGGTGGCCGCGCGCTCGGGCATCGGGCAGTGCGCCGCGAGGGCCTTACAATGGGTACACTTTAAATAAATGTCAGTTCACTCAAGACACTACTACTGCGTTTTACTCTCCGCCCCTGCCCTCCGCTCCCCGCTGGACTTCGTGCTTCGCCGCTGCCTTCCGCCGTGACTGCCCTGACTGCGCTCGCCTCTTTGAACCAACAGGACGCGTTGGAAAGCCCTTTTCAGGGCTACTGAGGTTGACTTAGCGGTCAGTGCTTTCTCGGTGCGCCGGGCTCAGGCCCCCCATTTACGCCGGGTGGGCCGATTGACGGAACCAGGGAGACGAAGCCGCCACCCCCCCCCCCCCTGTAACGGGTCGGTTACATAATGAAAAATTCAATTTCTTAGTGTAATTTTGGATTTCAGTATACCCAAGTTAATTTATTTTCAGTTCACAAACAGTAAAAGATATCACAATATAAATACAAATTAAAAATAATAACACTAAACATAATTCGCCAATTATATGTGAACACCAATAGTCACAAAACAAAAATTAAAAATTGTATATAGTATATTTAGTTTTCATTAGATGTTATTAAAACAGTTTATTAAAAATTTTAAAAGATTGATTTTAATAAAATTTAATTTGAAATAAATGCAATTTATGCAATCGAATTATATTTCACTAGAATCTTAGAGTATATACATCTGACTAGAATATTAATAAAGTAGTTCGACGATATAAAATACATCGTATACATGGTGTTCTTTAAACCCTGTCACATCAGAAACCACGATGATCAGTATGGAAGAAGAAGACATATTAGCATATTTAAAAAAATATTTAAAACAAAGAAAATTTTGGAAAATAAAATATTAAGAAAAACAAATGGTTGCTTACTTCTGCAGGGGAGAAGTGAGGGAAGCGCGGTGCAGTATCAGACTTCCCCCCCCTTCCCCCTCCTCGTTTCACCCCTGCAGAAGTAAGCAACCATTTGCTTTTTTGATATTTTATTTTTTTAAATTTTATTCGTTCTAAAAAAATATTTTTATGTGCCAATATGTCTTCTTGCTCATACTGATCATCGTGGTTTCGGATGTGACAGGGTTAAAAGAACACCTGTATACACATGTAAATATTAATAATATAAGCGTTTAAATAAAATTAACAAATGTTAATATTTGAGTTAGTAGAAAGCCTAATATTTAAATCAAACATCAAGTTTCATTATCACCATCACGCACTTGTCTGCAACTGATGGTGCATAGGGCACTGCAGTATTTCTAAACCAAATGCAAAAAGATGATTAGTCTTATGCTTCAGGTTCCAGTCCAGGGACAGTGAAATGTCAGTGAAAACCACCTTATAAACAAATATTTCACGACGACCCTCCCAGAAATCGAACCCAGGACGCCAAACACGGTAGGCCTTCACGCCAGCCACTACACTACGAGGCGGACTTTCGTCCACCCAATTTCCTTTTTCAGGATTAATTTAAAGAACCATCGAGTCGAAAACACTCGTACTGCTGGTCAAGTTTATCTACCTTTGAAATGTGAATGTTGCATTACTGCATACATTACAAATTACATAATTAAATTTTGACATCAAAATGTATGCATACTTTTCATTTACACTAAACCATCAAGCTAATAGGGAAATATAGCTTTTTTTAAAAACATTTTTTAAGTAATTAAGGTCTATGAAGGACAGTCCAGTAAAAAAAAATCGCTAATTATTATAGTAGCATAAAAAATATTTTTAAAATTGTAATTTTGAATTTCCGTAAAAAGGTCGTTCCATTGGCCACGATCCATGTTTATGTGTTCCTGGCCATTGAAATTTGTTTAGAACATTATCACGAATCTTGACGTCACAACAACTAAGGCCAAACATTTCTTCTATATGGATATTGTGAAGAAATGTTTTCATATATAACTTTTTAATCAAAATTGATAAAAAATATGTCACCACAAAAACGCGACATGTTTGGCCTCGACAATTGTGACGTCGAGATTCGTGACGATGTTCTATTTAAATTTAAACGATCACAAACAAAGTTCAAAAATTAACCGAATCTTGACATATTAGGGGCGTGGCCAATGAAATGAACCGTTTTCGCTGGAATTTAAAATTATAAATACATTTTATGCTACTAATAGCTACAAAAAAATATTTTTTTACTTGACAGTATCTCATAAACCGTATAGGTTACATAGAAAACATTTTTTTTACTGTGTGTTATGTTATCTAGTACCTACTTTATATCGCGGGGTAATTACTACAGCTAGGTAACTTCGAAATTAGAATTTTTGAGTTAACCGCGAAAAACAAATGCTTTAATCCTCCTCCATTGATGCTACAACCTATGCGTGCATATTCAAGTCATGAATTGAAATCATCGTAATATAATAATATTTAAATGTATCAAAACTTGTCTATTCGAAGCATTTGTCGAGGATGATACAAATGATAATGATAAAATGTGTTTTTATTAGTCAAATTAAAAATCTTAATTTTTTTTTAGTTACCCAGTTGTAGCAATTACCCCACGATATTATACTCTACATAAAAATGTAATAATTTGACATAAATGTGACAATAATTTATTTCAGTAAAGTTGACAACGATAATTCGCAAGTTTCATGCTGTAATTTCAATCTGATAATTATTTTCATTGACGTAATATGAACATATAGGCTGAACAGAAAAATACGGTTTGTTACCTTCGTAGAATTATCTGCATTGAGAACACTAAAAAATTGATTTTTTTTAAAACTAGTTTTCATTTCCAATGAGAATTATGTTTTAATCGTAAGATTGTATATATTATTAAAGCTACCAGCTAGTAATAAAATAAATTGTTAAATGTACCCCTTTACAAATTATAATTTTTGACAAATAAAAACAACATTTTTTTTAAGTACGGGAAAATTAATATATTGCAGTCATAGAATTAAGAATAGTCATTGCAGTATTAAAATTAATTAAGTTTGTTTCATCAGTTTCAGGAATTATGAGAATTTTATAGTTATTGTGGTGGTATTAAATTTTTATCTGATATTTTGACAATCTCATTTACAATGTTGGTTTTAAATAATAATCACATGTATATTTTACATAATGTTAATTATGTTCAAATGTTTGTAGACATGGCTGGATTTCACTCCCAAAGATAAAGGTTTCAGCTCTTTTACTTCACCAAGGTTAACAAATGGAAGAGTTGAGGAAAAAATAATGATTAAATGTCTATGTTGACGTGTGTAAAGTGGCCACTTAAATGCTAGCCAATGACAGTTCATAAGCCCTGTAAATGACTAGACTTCCATATTACATGTCAAAAATGTTTTCCCTCTCTGTTGCAATAAATTTCACCATATATTATATATTTAACTTGTTATGTTATATGTTATAATCCTGAATTATTGTTTTTGACTCGGTGGCTGCTCTCGAGTAGAGATAAGTCCGCCTTGTAGTGTAGTGATTATAGCATCTCCTAACATCCTTCAGATACTAGGTACGATTCCTGGCCAGGGCGAATAAGAAATATTGATTTAAAAGATAATATACTGCAGTTGTTCGCTGGTGTGAGTTGGTCTCTCAATAATAAATTCATATCCATCCCATTTACCATTTTCTAGCACACTCCACTCAACAATAATAACGCCTGAAGTGACAGTGAAAAACACTTTGACTTCAGTACACAAATAACAATCTGTAAGTAAGGGGCTTCCGGCATAACAATCAACAATCAACAACGAAGCTGTGCCAGCAACCTACGAGACCGCTGGCTTTTCCATCAGGTTCCAGCATAATGTCACGCCTCAACATCAGCACCCGCTGAGTAGAGAATAGAGTTACACAACCTTTCTACCCCAACAATACAGTCCACTCTCTAAATTATCTTCCTTCACACCTCGTCCACTCCTCAAAAGCAGTATTTTGTTTCTGGACTGGCACCTGAAGCGTAAGACTGATCTTACCTTCATGTAATAGATGGTTGAGATACACTGCACCACTGGGTTGGAATAGAGTAATGATGATGATGATGAACTATTTATTTTTCCACATGCAGTTTTTTTTTTACATGATTAAATATTTGGAACTTAAAATTACTTATTGACAATTCTTGGTGGAATTCCATTGTAATGCCGTAATAACTAATATGTACTAGTGCATATAAGTTACTGATTAAAGATATTTAGTACACTTCTACTTATTTGTTCGACTAATTAGCGCTTTCACCCTCTAATGGGCATCTTTAGACTGGTAAATATTATAGTGTAAGGATAATTTATATAAAACTAAATATTATCTTAAGTGTGGTACATTTAAAAATAAGTTGAAAGAGATACAATACGTACTATTTCACTGAAACAGAGACAAATTATTGAATCATGTGTTGGCGGTGTACTGTAAGAGGGAATTCTATTCTATGAAAATATTTCTTGTTTTATTACAATGTACAGGGTCCAAATAAGGGTGAGTTTTTGAATTCTATCAACTAATTTATTAAAATTCGATCGTTATCATGTTTTATCTTACTTATTTCTAAAATTTCTAATCTATCTAACTTTGGACCAATATGTAAAATTTACATGTCTTTTGATTTGTCAAAATTATGTTTTAACTCCTTTAAACGTGATACATAGTTTGATATATTGTTATTTAATCTATGTGAAGCTAAATGTTCTTTCAGTCTATATTTAATTGCTTTCCCGCTGTGTCCTATATTATTACCAAGAATTTTTAATAAGTAACTTATATGTACATACAAGTTATTACATCACTAAAATTATTTATTTGAAATAATAAAAACATTGCTTTTTTCTGATACCTACCTATACCTATTTTAAAATAAAAATACATAATTATGGAACTATTGCAAAAACCAATTAGTGGTTATTGTGACCAATAGGGAAATATCACATACTACAAATACCAATAAAAATATATGAAATGCATTTACAAAAATTAATTGTATTTTCAAAATCAATATGGACATTGTGTAAAAATGTTTTCATACATAATTTAAAAAAAGAAATTATAAAAAAATATGTCCCTAGAAAAACGCGACATATTTGGCATTGATAATTATGGTGTCAAGATTCGTCACGATGTTCTATAAAAATTTTAACGGTTAAAAACAAAGTAAAAAATTGACATGAATCGTGACGTATTATTGGCGCAGTTAATGCAATGACCGTTTACACAACAATTAAAAATAAAATTAAAAATTATGCTACATGACTTATTATGGTGAATGTTACACAGTGTATAAAGTGGCCACTTAACCAGCCAATGACAGGTCATAAGCCCTGTAGATTCCTAGACTTCCATATTCCCTTTTCTAAGGTATTCTCCATTCCTGTTGTAATTTGTTAATCTTAATGACTCCCGAGGGGGTGAAATCCAGTCTTTTGTCTACAAACATTTGGACAAACTCAAATATTGTAATAAAAACCAACTGGTCCAAGAAGAAGTTTAAAAATTGGAAAATTGTTTTCAGGCGTTGCCTAGTATGTGAAATTATTTAGTCATCTGAATCTCTTCACAAAAATAAAGGATTCAGCTCTTTTACTTCACTAAAATCAACAAATGGAAGAAATGAAGAAATATGGATATTCGAACGTAGGCAAAATAGTGAATGTTACACAGTGTGTAAAGTGACCACTTAAACCAGCCAATGACAGGTCATAAGCCCTGTAGATGCCAAGACTTCCATATTCCCTTTTCTAAGGTATTCTCCATCCCTGTTGTAATTTGTTAATATTAAAGTAGTGAAAAAAAATTTTTACTCTACAGTATTTCATAGGCCCTTATTACTTAAAAATTGTTTTAAAAAAAGGTGACTTATTATGACTGTTTTGAATTCAATTGCATTGAAATAACACCTATAGCTTTAATTATAATAATAATGCCATACTGTGATCAAGTGTGATTAGTTAGTTGAATATGGGAGGAAGCATAATATAATACCTACATATTATCTAGCTACCACAATATTATGTATATACATATATGTGTATACTTTTTAACAAAATACAACATTGACTCCTTATAAAAGGTGATGCTTGCATGATACACTATCAGTTATCAGTGTAACGTGTTATTCAACAAGCTACAATGGTGCCCATTGCATTCATCGCTATATCTGCTCTCCTGGTAAGTTTTTAAAAAAACATTTGCGAGGAAAAATGTAAAAGGTCTGGTCATGTTACCCGGTATCCTTGAAAAAAAACTGTAGGTGATTTATGTATTTCTTTCTCAGTCTAAAAATTATTCAAAACTTCTGGTAAATTCTCTCACCCACCTAATCACACAACTATATTTCAATTGACTTATGTTGTGAACAAAACTTGATTTGGTATTAACGAATTACAACAGAGATGGAGAACCTTTTAGAGAAGGGAATATGTAAGTCTGGGCATTTACGGGGCTTATGAACTGTCATTGGCTAGTTTAAATGGCCACTTTACACACCGTGTAACATTCACCATTTTGCCCTTGTTTGAACAAATGCCTAGACTTCCATATTCCCTTCTATAAAATGTTCTGCATCTCTGTTGTAATCTGTTAATCTTAATGACTCCCTAGGGGCTGAAATCCAGTATTTTGTCTACAAACATTTGGACAAACTCGAAATATAGTAATAAAACCAACTGGTCCAATTAGAAGTATAAAAATTGGAAAATTGTTTTCAGACATTTCCTAGTATGGGAAATAATTTGTTCAGATGAATCTCTTAAGAACAATAAAGGTGTCAGTTCTTTAACTTCACTAAAATCAACAGATGGAAGAATTGAAGTAATATGGAGGTTCAAACAAAGGCAAAATTGTGAAACAGTGTGTAAAGTAGCCAATAAACAGCTAATGACAGGCCATAAGCCCTGTTAATGCCTAGACTTCCATATTCCCTTCTCTAAAATGTGCTCCGACTCTGTTATAATGTGTTAATCTTAATGACTCCCTAGGGGGTGAAATCCAGTCTTTTGTCTACAAACATTTGGACAAACTCGAAATATTCTAGATTTGGTATGTTTGCAACAGCTAATTAATGATCATCTTTTAATTTATTTTACAGATTTCATCAGTGAATTCGCAGGATTGTAATGGACCTCCTCCGAGAGTTGTGAGTGCAAATTAATTGTGATAATAATAAATATAAAGTAAGAATCAGGTTGTGGTCCCGTGGCTAGTGTTGCGGAGTCACGGATCAGAGGTCCGAGGTTCGAGCCTCACCTACCCTAACTTGATTTTAATTTTTTAATAGTGAGTTATTTATAACTCGTTGAAAATGTCCACAAAAATAAAATATTTGGGTAAATTATTTGAACACAAATATTTATTTTTTATTAAAAATAATATTCTAACACGAGTGACAAAAAATTGATAATTGTTTGAAAGAAACTCCTGGTAACGTAATTAACTGACTAAATCAAATTTTAAAAGACTGCTACAAATCCTGCTGCAAACAGAACTGTAATGTCCTGTTACATTAAGCAATATATGGGACATTTTTAAATACAGGACTTAAAAACAAAAAATTTACACATGTTACAGCGCGTTCAAATGTTTAATGAACCTTTCTTAATATGTTAGCCTGTCGGTGAACCATCTCACCTGTTCAGAATCCATGTGCGGGACTCCATGTGATATCTAGTTATAAATGGTGTTAAGCTGTAAATATGTTATATTATTATATGTATATATTATATAACTTGTATATATTATATTACTAACACATGTGTTAATATGTAAAAAGAAATAAATAAAAAACTCGACACTGGCCAGAACACCCCAGTTGAGAGGTGAAAAGGCCATTAAAAAACGAAGAAGAAGAACCAAGTAAATAAACGAATTTCATTTGTGTTAGTAAAATATTTTATTTGAAAAATTTCAGTCACCCACAGATAAGCAAAGTTTATTAATGATTTGAATATCCTACATATTAAACTGTTTCATAATCTACTGTCCATAATTTATAAAAATTGTTTTACACAAAAATATGACTTGATTATTTTTAATCAAGTCTCTTGTTTATGTAGACTTGTGACATCATAGAGTTCCCTTTTGTAAAATAATTACCTTTGCTTAACCATTCAGTTTTGTTTTAATTTAAGTCCTGCTGAATTGCAAGTATGCAATTCGTCATGATCGTAGAACAATGATGCATGTGATTTTTTTCAACTTTACATGTGAGCGATAAATGTTCAAAAAAAAATCAAACCTGGAATATAAAGCCTTTGTATAACCTTTTCAAGATCAAATTTAAAAGAATGTCAATGCCAAAATTTTCACACATCCGTCGTTGTTCTACTATCAACCACGATTTGAGAATATGTATAATATTATCTCACTCCTGCATTTAACGCACTATACTAGTGAAAAAAAATGCCGACAAGTTTCTGTTAAATATGAATTTTTCAAACATTTCTCCAATATTTGTTATTGTTTGGTATTATGTTAATGTCCATCTGCTATATTAATTACAATATCATATTCTTCAATTGTTTCCGTTACAGCATCCATCGGAATGTTGCCCGAATGCCTGCCCTAAACTACTGACCCGAGCCATAGCTGAGGAGTGCGGACTGCCAGCAGACATGGCTGACGAGCATTCTGCTGGGCCACCGCCTCCTGGACAACGCAGGGAACCACCATCAGTAAGAGTTTTTCATAATAAATACATATAACCTTATGAGGCACCTATTAGACATTGATATCTACTAATACCTAGTAAGAATAGGTACTTGTGTACTGGAATGTCCAATCTAAAAATTGCCTAATTTCAATTTTATTAGTTTTAAGTTGGCAACACTTCTGTGTAAATAATTTTGCATCTGCGTTGCTCTTGAATTTTAAATAAATATTACCCACAGAATTATGATGAATTTATTATACATGTCAAAATTTATACATGAGAAAAATAATGCCCAATATCAATAATAAAAAAAAAAATTAATGCTATAGAACTGAAAAATTGATTTGCTTAAATAGGAAAAATTGTCTTTTTTTTATAATGGTAACATTAATAAACTTTTCCAAGATGCTTTTAAAAATATGTTCATACTTTTCATTTTCATACATTTGTAAACACTTAATTGATTGTTGATTTGGTTTTTTACAGTGTGAAGCAAGTCAATGCGTCCTTAAAAAGAACAACCTCCTTACTGCAGATAACAAGCTTGACAAAGCGGCTTTTAAAACATTTGCGAGTACACAATACTCTGGCGACTGGAAGCCAGCGCTTGATGCGGCAATTCAAAAATGTGATAGTACTCCTATTAATGATGATTGTGAAGTGAGAGGCTACGTTCACTGCATTAAATCTAACATTTTGGTGGTAAGTACCTGTTGCCATCATAAGCTTTATTCTGTATTATTATAAAGATTGTGATAAAAATTATGTGATATTGATAATTCCCTTACAATGAGGAAGTTCATTGTTTTTTTATTTATTAATAGACTATTTTTTTTTAAATAAATTTTTGTGTCGTATTGTCAGCGCTATGAGTTTACAAAAACTACAAAGTTGTCATTTTGAAATTACTCCGCAAGTGACATCACAAGTACTAGTTGGCGAGTTCTGCTGATTGGTGAATTGGGTTCTCAGAAACCGGAAATCTATCACAACACGCTATCATTGATTGATTCGGAAGAATGACATAGTTCATTTTGATTTAATTTTTTATGCATTTTTGAGTTACTTCACGTACAATTAAATGCTCTAATTTTTACCGCATGTAAGAAAACATTATTTATATTCAATTCCCCATAGCACTGAACTTCCTCACTGTTAAGACATTGGCTTCTGGTATAGAAGTTCCAGGGATAGATTCTCAGAAAAATCACAATAATCAAATTACTGATTTTTTTAAAAGAGTTTTTATAAACTGGTTTGTACGCCACATTTGACAAGTCATTGCCAATAAGCAATATCTTCCTTGAATCAAAAAGTAGCGTAAAAGTGCTCAAGTCAAAGATTATAAATGTATTATATACTGTAGATAATAATTCCAGTGTTAACCTTGCATAGTATAAGTAATCAATAAAGATAATTAAATTATTAAAAGAAATGCAGTCTTCTTTCCACTTTATAATTTGGGTATTATAAAAAGTATCTATGGTAACATTGAAGAATCTGTTTTTTTTTATTACTGTAGCTATGTATTTCCATATTATTATAGAGCCACAAAACTATTCAAATTTAACAGATTTCCGAGTACAATGCATGGTTTGTGTATTTTTCAAATAATTCCTGTTTTGTGTCGCTAAACGCATATATATATTTATATTTTTAAACTACTTAAGTGCATAGTAATATATATATTTGAGGGTGTTAGAAGCAATCTTAGAAATCTCCACCAAAAACGGAAAATTAGTTATTGATGCTAAAATAAACTATGTATAAAAACCTACCTAAATAAATAAGAGCGTAATTTAAAACCGTCTGAAAATCTTGCAATAACAGATTTCAATTATACTTGACACCGCAAACTTAGCATTTTCCATTGAGTTGGTCAAGCATAATTAGAAATCTCACAAAAAAATTGTTTTTATATAAAACTTGTATATAAGGTCAACACTATTTCAACCATGAATCTTTCTGAATTTTTTCAAAGTTTATTATTTTACATATAAATATTGATAATTTATTTTCCCAGAATTGCCCAGCTTCTGTGGCCGTCACATCTTCAGAATGCACAGAGCTAAAGACATTCTTGGACAAGTGTGGAGGAATGCCTCCTCCAAGGGGACAATAATTTCAAACAAGACATTTATAATGCTTTTCCCAAATTATTGAATAAATTACATGATCAATATTTTGCACAGCTACATTATTTTACTTCATTTAAAATTCTACAATTTTTCAACATTTTTATTTATTAATTGTTCACCTAAAGTATTTAAATCCACAAAATGAAGGTCTGAGCAAAATAAATCTAACAAATATTTTGAGAATGTTCAAATATTTTAAGAGATAAAGGACCTCTTTGAGAATGGAATATGGAAGACTAATTACACAGGGCTTATGACGCACCATTGTTATAAGCCACTGTTTTTTTGAGAATGTGCATAAAATATTCCTTAGCTAGCCT
The DNA here is from genome assembly GCF_059751315.1 of Micrasema longulum. Taxonomy (NCBI): domain Eukaryota; kingdom Metazoa; phylum Arthropoda; class Insecta; order Trichoptera; family Brachycentridae; genus Micrasema; species Micrasema longulum. The sequence continues at coordinate 783,775 of NW_028277590.1, read as the reverse complement.
TGAGTCTTAAGGGTGCGAAATAGGCAAGCAAGGTATACTGTGGGGTGTTACTACAGGCATAATATATTGTGCCAAAAACATTGTGCGTTATGGTACTGTGTAGTCATTAGTCATTAGACATACAAAAAATGAGAGATTTTAAATCGAAAAATGGAATATTCATAGTCAATTGCTTGAATTATTCATAGTCTTGTATCTCTCGCTACCAAATATATATGTAGCATCAAGAGTGAGAAGTAAAGAGTGTGTGAGACAATTGTATATTCGGTTCTCTTTTACGTCATATGCCGGGACATGCGACACATAGGTAAGCTCTTTATTGCATTAGTGATTTATCTGTGATTTCTGATAAAATGCTTTTTCTGTTCCTGATAAGCATTTTTTAAAAATATTTTAACCGATACGTAAATGTATAACAGAGGAATACCGAAAATCTTAACCTAGAATTGATTATATTTATAGAGATATTCAAGTTATTGGATGTTATGTGTACTAGCCACACATCACCGGGAAGGGAGAGATAAACAAACTATTATTTATATATGAGGAGTATTAAATGCAAAACCGCCACTGTGCATGCTCACTGTTTATGGGAAGATCAACAAAACCAGTAGCCAAATGGCTATTTCATTTAACTTCAAATAAGTAGACTTTTTGCAACCGTTTACCACCCACATGTTGCACATTGTTCTTAAAAGAAAGTCTTTTTGCTGCTGGTTTAGTTGGTCTTCCAAAAAACAGTAATCATGCACAGTGGTGATTTTGCATTTAACCTCCTCATATGTAATACGGGAACACAGATAATTATACCTAAATATGTCTATAAAAATTTGATCCGAGATAAACTTAGGATTGGATGGACATTGTGTCGCTTGATGTATTGTGGATAAGTCTACCTATGAAAAATGTGTTTTTGTGAATCATTGCAAAACTGCTGCGAGACATTGAATAGATGTATATATTATTAAGTGTTTTCTAGATGCTTATTAAAATTTATGTTTATGTAATAATTTTACTTCTTAGTATTCTTCAATAATATGCATGCTTCAACTTTCCATTATGTTGTATCCCAACTCAACAGAGGGCTCTTGGCCTCATATAGTTAGGGATACGTTTTTTTGTAATGTGTGACTTTACATTAATAAATCAATTAAATTAAATAAACATAAAATACCTAACTCACACGTGCTCGCTAGCCAGGTTCCTCTCATTAAATCTGTAATTATTATTTGATTGACCCTTCATAAAAATGTGTATTAACTAATCTATATATTTATACCCTCATCCACATTTAAAAAAATTCATCGATTTAGTGCAACTAAAATATTTAATTTGTAATTTGAAAGTATAAAAAGAAACAAAAAAACACATGTTTATTTTCCGTTTATTCATATTCAAAATGGGATGATACATAATACCATTTACAAACGGAATAAAAAAAAATATTCATGAAAATATACACTTACATTATTACACTTTATATAAAATATAACGCCATTTGAAGTACCATTTTCTGCAGAAAAAAAACAGGTATATGACAAAATATATCATACATAAAAGCAGTTCAACTATTATGTAAAAGCGCATAGAAAATATTATGAATAAAATCACTAAAACCTACACTAGAAAATTAATCCGTATTGACCTTTTTTATAAATTGTTGACTTCACTTGAACTAATGCAATTTTTGCATATCTAAGCATTAAATAGAGCTGATTGCATACATCAATGAATACAATAAATGAGGATTTTTTGTTAATAGAATATCAAAATAAGCCGAACATTTGTATGAAATATTTTTATGTATCGTATTCTTATCGCCATGATTTTTGAAGTTTTGTGATTTTGAAATCACTCCACCCGTGACGTCACTAGTTGTCATCGGTGAGTCCCGACATTTAAAAGTATACCCCATAGCTGTCAAAATATACTAAATATTGAAAAAATTCATTTCCGGAAACCGGAAATCTATCACAATGCATGTCACGCAATGCATGATTGGTTGATTGACAAGAACTTGTAACATCATTCAGAGTACCTAACTTTTATTTTAAAAGCTTTATTATAATTTTTTTCATACATTTTTGAGAAAATTCGGCGCACAATTAAATGCTCTAATTTTTACCGCAAGTAAGAAAACATTCTTATTTACAATTTTCAATAGCACTGAACTTCCTCGTCAAATGACAAGCAATCTTTACGGGATAATTTATTTTTATATAAATTATGAATTTTTATCACCAGGGATAACATGTTACTGAGAATTACATTACCGATAAATTTTTACACTGTTTACCAATATATTTAATTTAAAATTTGATTACAAATATAATGCACGGGCATATTGGATGATTCACTAAATTTGGACCTAATAATAGTCAAAATAATAATGTTATTGATAGCAGATGTAAAAAAATATATATGGCCTAATTATATCGACATAACAATTTTGTATCCTGTGAAATATGTACTGAACAAGTAAAGTGTGTGATAAAGTGCAGTGTATATCTCCATTACTATATTATTTAGCTACTTAATGCTAAAACATCACAACATTAAGCAATTTTTGTATAATCTAACAATGAAAATGATACTTTTTATATCATACAGTAAGTTGCAGAATTGTAAAATTACTCCAACACAAAACGTTTCGAATGTTGAAAAGCAATAAATAAAATCTAAAGAAACACAAAAAAAATCAAATACACATGATGTGATATTTTTTGGTAAAACAATAATTTTTGGAACATGGGAAGAAATACGAGTTAGCTAAACATGTATAAAAGTCGTAATTTAAACCATGAAATTATGAGCAACAAAATGAAAATGTTTCCAATGGATTTATGAGATGATTTTGTGTCCATTAAAAAATATATATTTGGACAGACTGGTGCAATTTGTTTCATAGGGGTTAAAAAGCCAGAAAGAATTTTGCAAAAAAGTTTACAGGAGCATGTAAAACATAAATAATTTAACATTACAAATGTTATTTTTTTTATTATGGTGTCATGGGTCAACATTCAGAATCCGAAATTTAGATATTTAATTCTCACTATTGCGGATGAAATAGGAGTAATAACATAGGGTTTTATTAACATTTGTGGCAGTCAAAAGTATGTTGTAAAAAGGCCACAAGCATTTTCATTTCATCTATAGGCAGGGCAAGGGCTGTTTTAAATCTCGCCGCATCGATTTTGATAAAATTCACGAGTTGGGTTGAAGCGCGTATAAAATAATTATTATTCGATAGTTGTGAACTGTACTTATATTAGATTTACTCTTATAAGTTGAGACTTGAAGCTCCGTATGCCGCTGGTGAGTTGGAAACACATCACAAGAACGCACCGAACCCGAACGTTCTTTGGATGCTCTCCCAATAGTATCGTTCCCAGTTTTGTTTGGTCGTTTCTACGTCAGAGGCGGGAACTCCTACTTGCTTGACAGACACCAAAGTGTGATCAGTCTAGAAACAAAAAAATATTTATCGTTAAAGCTAGGCTAAGATGCTCGCGATTTCTGATAAGATCGCAATAGTTAAAATGTGATTTTTCACAAAGATGGGTGGTGATTTACGATTATAATTGGGCCTCTTGATGTGTTATAATGTAAAAAAATATTCACGGGCACTACAGTTTGCAAATTATACGTTGAAAGAGCATCCAGAAAAATCATGAAAATAATTTATCGGGTTGGGTTCCCCAATAGTTGTATAATCACAGAAGCAGATCAAGAAAAATATAAATATACTATGTAGACTACATAGCTTAGAAACTGGAAAAAATATAGTCAGAAATAATAATTACAACTCAAAGAACACCCCAGTACTCCAAACCCTCAAATTTAAAAAGGTAAAATTGCAGTAATTGTTTTAAATAAGAATAGTAAAATTAAGTGTAATATAAGTATTGCATAATAATAGCACTACATACAAAACAGCAAGTGCTACATAAGTAATTTCACAAATTCATTTGTTCTAAAGAAATTCAAAGTAAACAGAATGTGAGATATACATTCGATTTCTTTTTCATTATTATTATTCTAGTCTTGATGACACAGTACACACGGGTATTCAACTGAATAAATAAATAACATTAATATCACAGGTTTTTTTTAGTAATTCAATTCAGTGTTACACCACATTTTTTATTTTTTTTTCATCTTTCCATAATTCTTTAATTTTCATTTTATTATTATTCATATTTTTATTTTCCAATGCTATAATTAGTTTTGTTTTTATGTTACTAAAAGCATGTAAGTATGATAAAATTATTTTGAGATTTTTACACATGTAAGGGTATTAGAAGCAATTTTAGAAATCTCCACCAAAAACGTAAAATTAGTTATTGATGCCAAAAGAAACTATATGTACAAACCAACCTACCTAAATAGCATAGCATAATTTAAAACCGTCTTTAAATCTTGCAAAAACAGATTTCAATTAAATTATGCTACTTGACACTGCAAACTAAGCATTCTCCATTGAGTTGGTGAAGCATAATTAGAAATCTCACAATTCTTTTTTCAAAGTTTTTCGCAAATATCTCAGAGACTCCTTCAATGGAGATTTCTAAGTTTTCTTCTAATACCTTCATATCTCATATTATAACTTTTACTATACTGTATGAATTGTATACAAAATTAATTTAAGAGCCATCCTCACTCAAACCAGTCATTACAAGTGTACATTACTTCTGTTTTATTTTCATTTAAAAAAGTCAAATATAATTTATTAATTTTAAAGAAGTATAAAATTAAATAATATAATGAAAAAATAGGTTAGTACTCCTTTGTTGAAAAAACTGGTATCAAACCTGAAAGATTCGTTAATTCCAGAAAATGAATCCTCGGTGAGGAACCCCAATGATAAAAACATAGTTACCTGTTGGTCCATGGAAATAGTGACTTGGGAATGGTGCGAGTCGGGCCATTGCTTGTAGCGCCATAACTGAACTATTTTCTTTCCAGGAATGAGTTCGACAAACTCCCCGGTAATATTTCCCCCAAAGAGAACAAACTTTCCACCCTTTTCCGGCTCTAACTTCACTGGACCTTTAGTAAAGGCCATCACCATCTCCACTCTGGTCAAGACGTCGTAGAACTCCTGCGCTCTACACTGGAATTGTTTTGTCAATTTAATAGTCTCTAAATTAAGTTTAATCCCCGTGCTAGGCTTAGAATCCGATACTATGGGGGCCATATCTATTTTCTTGTTGAATCCACTCGTTATGCTGGATACGTTGTCCGGTTTAATAGGTTTTTCATCTTTCTTAGGAAGAATCATTCCTTTGGAAAATTCCTCTCGGAGAGATGAGGTATATAGTGCGAGCTGAGATCTTATCTTGTCTCGTCCGATATTGTGTATGTATTCCTTCAATCTGAACGATTCGTCTGTATTCTCCTTAACCGTAACTGTTATCTGAAAAAAAATGTATAAAATAAAACTTATGAGTGATTACAAAGTTTGAACTAACCTAAAATACTGTACACATTGACTGAAAGAAATGTTTATCCCACCTCTATGTCGTCAATTCCGTTTTCTTCGGAAAGATTGGGAATTTGAATATTGCCTTTAATTAATTCTCCACTGGCACCAGCAAGGCTGCCTTCCCAGTTCAAGGTAATATCCCATTCATAAAAGAAAATTAACTTTCCTTTCCTGTTATTGGCAGAAGCTTCGCCGCTAATTTTATCTATTGCTGTAATTTTGCTATATATTTCTTTCATAGATAAGTCAAAGCCGACTAAAAGTTCCTTGAGCCGATCTTTTGACCAAGGGCCAGCATTTTTTTCGGTCCAGTGCCAATTATTAACATTTGTAGCGTCAGGTCGCTCCTCTACAATCCATCGCGGATCTCCTTCACCCCACTTGGCCATCTTATCTTAATTAACCTAAAACACGTAAAAGTTTTCATATAAGATTCGGGAATTTGAATAAAATAGCACAAGGTTTTGATGAGCTTTGCATTGCTACAGAAAAATGACACTTCAAGTATGCATATTTTCGCAAATAATTAAATAAAATCTGTAACTTATGTCCAAATCATGCAGGTCGTACATTAAAAATATACGTAAATTGCAAACCTTTAAATATTCACAAGAAAAACAACGAGAATAATATGACAAATCTCAATTTGAGATGTGACAGAAACTATAGACAGAGGGACAAACTTGCGGAACACGCAGAAACTGACATAACTTCTTCCGTTTTCTAGAAAATATTTCCAGAGACTTCTAGAATCTCGAACATAGAAATATCGCTACCAACTTGACACATGACATAGTATTACAACTGACAGGTAGGTACTATTATCATGTTTTTTTTTATAGATAAAAATAATTGTTTTTGCAATATACCAATAAAAACATTTTCTGTATAAAAATGAATGATATTGTATGTTTGGAATTATAAAACAACCGTTTCATTTTATTTTTACTTATATATATGTAGTAGGCAACATAATTTATCTCTTTTGATATTTTTATTATGACTGATCACTAATATAAATGTTGTTGTACCTGTATATTTTTTAAAAAACTGTACATTGACATATTAATACACATAAACATGCCCTGAACCCCTTAAAAATTATGACACTTAACTCATGCCCAAGCGCTCGGTCATATCCGACGCGTATTTAGTTGTTCTTCAACCGCCAGCCAGGCGTGACATTTAGAATCGAAACCAAAAATTCGGATAAACATTGTAAAAATGATTTTGTAACTTTTTGTTGGTAAATATTTGTTCATGAGTGATTAGCTTAAAACATATTTTTTGTAAATGTTAAACTATGCCTAGCAGCGCAATTGCGAAACTATTCTTATTTACAGGGCTGCACTGATGGGAATATGTTTTTAAAATATCATAAATGTAAGTTAATATTATTTTTGCATTCCCCAAAACCCAGTGAAATCAAATAAATGGGTTGAAATTATAAGGAATATAAGGAATGAATCTGATTGGGATCCACCAAAAAAAAATTTTTGATCGTTAACGTGAAAACAATTTTTTTTATATTTGAAAAATGAGTGCATGACCATTGTTCTACCAAATCCCAAAAGGAACACTCCCACACTACCAGAAGTCAAACTAGAGGATGGGTCATGGGGTCCATCACAAACTCTAAATTCAAGCAAAGAAACTTCAGGTTTCTGGACGCCAAAATATTTAATATATTATCCAAATATTGTAAAACCATGACGCGGATTCAATTTTTAAAAATTGCAAAAAATTGGTTACTGGGTTTAGGTCGAGAAAAATCGGAAAATTTACTCAAAATACGTTCTTAAATAATAAATGGTATAAATTAATATTGTATAACTGTTTAGTAAATCAACTAGTAGGTAGTAATATTATTGTTTATTTTTGCATAAAAATGTCTGCCTTAAAACAGGTTGTACCTAGTTAGGCAGACTAGACATGATCCAAAAAAATCTATTGTCTAAGTGTGTATGTAGTAAATAAAGTAATTGTTATTTTGTTAATAAACTATTATTATTGAATGCAGCCCTGGTATAAATAAACAAACTTAGTAACTATGCATGGGTACGTTTTCGTGTCACTACTTTAAAAAATATTTTACTCTTTATGGCGTGTCTACGTATTTATATGTCAATCGACAGCAGCTTGCTTGGCGCAGTTGGTTGGACTGCCAGTTGCAAGGAAAAAATCCAAGAAATATTTTTTCTCAATTTTTGGTCTAGACTCTAGACTCTAGCTCTAAACTATATGGTGTATTTTTCATAACTTCCTTCCATTTCCTCTCTATTTCATCTGCTGACTATAAATTAAGTTAAGTTATTCCTTTAAAGAAAAAAATGGATCTGTATAATGAAATTATTGCGAATAATAAAAATATATATTTTGAATACCTACATGAGAATTTATTTACTTATTTGACGGCTAATACCAAAACAACCATGAATAAAATACAATTATTGTGTCAAAAAACAAAATGTGTCAAATAATAAGTTATGAATAAAACAGTGTAAATGGTATTATTATAAATAAAATACTCTGACCTACCAACAGAAATAAAAAGAAAAAAAACACCAATTTCTAAAAAATACAGTTTTGTGTGTCATGCCAACTCCTAAATAAAAATCCTGGACCAGGAATTCAAGTGGAGATAAGTCCGCCTAGTGGTTGGCGCGTTCGCCTATCCTGGTTGAGGTCCCGGGCTCGATTCCTGGTAAGGTCGAAATATTTTTATTTTATTTAAAAGGTGATTTTACACTACAATATTGCGTTATCCCTGGACTGGTACCTGGAGCGTAAGACTGATCACCTTACATTTGTGTTACAGATTATAAAGATATGATGCATTTGGTGTTTCAATACAGTGCCCTATGCACCACAATATTCGGGTAAGATATGATAATGATGATAAGTGTAAAATTTAGGTAGGAACAACTACATATCTTTTTAAAAATATTTTTTATTTATTTACCTATTTTTTTATTTGTGTCAGCCTTTAAATAATATTAAATAACATTTCATTTTCATATTCAATATTTCTATGTTGTAGGTATTTAAAAAAAATCTTTGTTCAATAACAAAAACATGTGTACTGTGTACCTATTTTACAAAAAAACATAAGATTGAGCGTGGATTTATTTATTGAAATTTATTGCATCAGAGAGAAAAAACAGTGTTAAATGTTATCTACACATTACCCAGTGAGTAGTGATATGACTTAAACCAGCCATCGATAGGTCATAAGACCTGTAAACGTGGTTAAATGAATTGTTTACCTTCACAATACTTGAAATTTGAATTTAATTATAACGGTCGACGAATAAAGGCAAATTCACAGCAGAAAATTAGCAATGTACCTACCTACCATGCGCGGTCCGTTCATAGAACGCATGGAGCCATTAGTTCCCCTACATTTTGGCAAATAATGTTTATAAAATAGCATATTTAATAAATTAATTATCAGTCATAATACCTAACATTTAAATTACTATTAACAAATTATATAATAAGAATTTGATTAATAATCGAGATAAATTGTGAAGGAATTTTACTATCGCCTTATTAAAATGTGTTAAAAAGCAACGTAACCCCCCTTACATCCATTTACCAGCGCTGCCATGGGCGTACAGCGTACTGATCGCCTGATCGGTGCGTACTTGCTACTGGCTGGCTGGGTATCGATTTAAAGAACGATCGCGATGGAAGCAAATTCGAAATTCCGTTCCAGCGCCGTACTGAACACGCAGTCCGGGCGCAGGCGCAGACTTCAATTCTCACTAGGCAACGGAAGCAATCGAAACATACCATTACATTATTTTCCGTGTAGTTTATATACGACGCAAACGCAACGCCGCGCCGCGCCGCGCAGTACAGATATGCGATTTTGGTATTTTGGCGCTGGACATGATAGTTTAATCATTATTTTGTCGTTGAGTAGAAATACAAGGTAAAATCTAGAATTTAAATCACACATTCCATAATTATAATGTTGATTTGTTAAAAGAAAAAAGTTTTTAATCTACTACATATGTTGAATTTTCGGGTTCAAATAATGACCATTTCTTTTTCGTTGAAAAGTCATGTTTTTTAACAAGATAATATTTATTTTAGTTTCACTGCATTTTAGTCAAAATAAAAATAAATTTAGTCAAAATAAAAATAAAATATAATGCCACAAAATACTTTGCAGTTTTTTACTATAGTACATTTAGTGAAGTTAGTTGATTTGTCATTACAAATTATTACTAGATATGTAAAATTATTGTTTTTATTTCTAATCATATGTACATATAAAGTATTTAGTTTGTCTTTAATTTCTTAAGGGCAGTGTATATTATTATGTACCAATTACTTACATATTAATTGCTTCCCTAATCAAAAACCCTACCGCACGCCCCTGCTACCTACACCAACAACTTATGCATGTACAATACTTTTTTATAGACCATCGAGTTATTAGGTACCTACTGTAAGTTTTTCTGAAGTTTGAAAAAAAATAAATCAGTCAAGTCCATTAAAAAATATATTTGTTTTCAAAACAACGTGTGCCGCGACGATTTATTTATGTCCTGTGAAACAATTAGATTGCAACGAGAATCCGATAAGAATCTCGAAGAATCGTAAAATCATATTTTTATTCTATTATGCGTCGTTTTGAGTGTAATCACATAGTATGTAATTGTGTACTAAGCGAAACATTGTTGATAATGGTTTGATAAGCCGTATTTTCAGCTGGTAACAGATACTCAACTCGTTAGAGCGAGATAGTCTAACTTATCATTTCGTTTAACATTTTAAGTGAATAATTTATTACGAGCTGTTTGTATTACTTAGTAGTTGCGTAGTTGGTTGGGTGTCGCTTGTTGCTGTGTTCCTCGGTGCCTTAGGTAGTGAGCAGTGTTAATTTAATCAAGTTTCTGAAATGATTCCATTAAGAAAACTGTTGATCAATAAGGTAGATAAACAAAACCTTTCATTTCAGTACAAAACTGAATAACTGTTTTATAATTTACTCGAGTATCATATTGAATTTCAGTGCAGAACGAATATTCAGAGTTTAGATATGTTGATACATACGTGTCCGAAAAAATCTGCATTCATCAATTTGCAAATACTTTATACTCACGAGAGTTCATTTAAATTCAAGTACACGACTTTTGCAAAACAATAGTTGGCTAATACATTGATACGAGTATTTCATGTTTGAATGGAAAATAATTTCAATCTATCTGGAAGATATTATTATTAAAAATAATACGTTGTTATCTGTTACAAAAATACGTATTACATAATTTGAGTTAATTAAATTTAATATCTGAAATGTTTGCTCTATTTACAATCTTCATCTATAGTTTTCAACTGTTTTTTTTCTTGCATTTTTAAACTAGTGATTGGAAAAAATAAAACAGATGTCTTATAAGAATAAATATGATACAAAATATGAATAAACAGAATAAGTTGTTGTTAGAAAACTCATGGGATACAAATTTATATTAAGATAAACTCATTTTTAAAAATAAAATTAAAATAATTACGAGACTCTTAAATGTAATATCGGGAGCAGAGTACACTTGATAAAAACTACTTAGAATCTGTACAAAACCGACGTATTAATAATGTTTCAAATATTACATTGAATATGCCGATAAGTAATAGTAAGATATAATAAAATGGATAAAACTCTTCTTCTTGTTTTAGAATTATGTTATTTTAAATGCCTAAAAACGTGTGACTTATAATTATGTAACAATCGTTTTTATTTTTTCAAATTATTATTATTATTATAGGTGTCTGAGCAATGGCGCTCAACAAAATTGGTGTCTGCTTGTTTGACAAGACCCAATTCATCACAAGCAGGACCGGTTTTACCACCTCCTCTCACCGTCCTGACAGAAGACGAACAAGCTATGAAAGAAACAGGTAAGTTATTGTTTTTATTACATTTTAATATTCGGTCGTAAAAAATGTCGTGTATGCCTCAAGTGACAAAAAATACTAATTGGTTACGACAGCCAAAATACTGTTTTATTTTTTTATATTTTCTTTATGAAAACCCATACAGTACTTAAATTTTCAAAAACTAATCGAGCAGCATTTTTTAATGTTACTTTTGAACGTTTGCCTTATCATTTCAACTAACTAAAACACTGCAATTCGATTTAAATTCAAATAACCCGCTTTAAATATTTAAGGGAGAGTTTTCACCAACATGATTATTTCGAATAAGTGTTCTTATGACGCGAAAATTTTCTTTGTGCGTAGAGAGTATTTTAGCGAATATATCCGATAAGTTATTTATACCAATTCGTAATTAAATCGCGTTAATTATTTGTACGAAGTTTCTGTTTTTAGTTTTTATCAAACATCGGAGTTTTGACCTTTGCAAACCCCCCACACACTTTAATCTTATCATTGCTATCCATCATCAATAATATTATAATCAATATAATATTTAACTCGGTACCTACCTATTTAAAATGCTATCTTTAATAAATATCAAAATAAATCACTAACCGTCATAAATATATAAATAACAAATTTTACCATTATTTCTTCGAGCGTCTTTTAATTTAAGTAGGTATGACTTTAGATTAAAAGAAAAATTGTGGTGTACAAAAATCAAACTGTCAGAAAACAGAGAAAACTATGCGGACAAAACTTTTATTACAAATCAAATGGATTACATTACAGTTGATGAAAAAAACATTATGGAAAGGATGTATAAATTTAGGAAAAATCTATGCTAAAATTACCCATAACAAAACGAATGTGAAAATCAATTAATTTTATACCTGGGCTTTTCGGATTTTGCAGATTTCAAAAACATTTGGTCGAATATTTTATATTCGCAGTCTTTCTCGGTTTTTTAGTTTTTGCATTAGTTATTTTTGAGAAACCGAGCTCACAAAAATATTATGTTATGAGCTGTAACAAAGTTTTTATTTATTCATCTTGGAAATCCAAAATTCTGAATTATTATATTCATTCGTGTAGCGAAAAAATCACATGTTCACTTACTCTTTATTTATTTTACTTTTTGTACATGTTATTTGTACATTGGCGGGCTTATTGCCAAATGGCAATTTCTTCCAACCAACCAATAAAATAAAAGTTTTGTTTTTATAATTCAAGTTACAGAACATATTCAATAGAAAAAAGAGATTAAAAAGCTAAAGATATATAAAAATAGAAATAAACGTATTTGTTTATAAATTACCTTAAATCAAAACTATCAACCAATGGGAAAAAGGAAAAAAGAGGAAAGAGGAAAAGAGGAGAGATTAAGGAAAAGAAAGTAGATGTTTCTTCAGACGTGATTTAAACAGATAATGTAGTAACATCCTTGGTTGTGGATGGGAGATGATTCCACAGTCAAGCCGCATGGGCACTATATGATGAGTGAAGAAAGAGGAATTGTGGATGGGTATTAAGAGTGCCTGGAGAATTAGAACGAAGAGGTAAACCATTAACTGATAAGCGTTGAAATTTTTCACGCAGGTATATAGGAGCGTTAGGACTATGAAGTACATTGAACAGAGGTAAGGGGGAGTGATAGTCTCTCCGCTGTCTAATTTTGAGCCATTTCAATTGCCTACGATAATCAGAAATGCGGTCATATTTCCTAAGACCAAAAATGTACCTTATGCATGTATTCTGAAGTCGTTCAAGTTTATCGAGTTACTCTTCACATCGGTAATCATATAAATGTGACACTACCGACCTACTCACGTAATATTTTCCTAGTGCCTGTTGTTTTATATTCGCTAATATATGTACAGGCAAGTCAATTTTAAATTTATTCAATAAAGAAATATTTATGGTATTGACTAGAAATTCAAATGCAAAAGAATTTGCACACTTAAAAAAATACTTGGCAAATTTTGGTAATTAACAAATATCCATTTATTGTACGAAATATTCATTTTACTTATATAGGATAGGTATTTTGATGAGATAAATAATGTATTTATATTTACAAAAAAATATCGCATGAAAAAATAAGTACTTACACTTTTCGCTCACATATAATGCTCTGTGAGAGAGAAAAATATATGTTTCCAGTAGGCCTCGCAAATATTTTTTTAAATTCCATCCTACCTACAACTTACTTTTCAGTACATAATACTTATTTATCTTGTATTTTCAAGTTAATTTCAGTACGATAATAATAATTTGTTCATTACGATAATTTAAAAAATATTTATACTATTTTTACTATGATATTTTACGAATGACGCCAAATTCGCGACTTTTAATTTTCATCGAAATAAAAACGTCACCCACGATAGCTAAACTGCTTATTCGATGTCACAAATTATTTGCTTATTGTTATCTGTAGGTAACATAATATTTTTAATTAAAGTTTTTCATTTCATTATCGTCAAGGCTGGACTAAAATTATTATGTATGTAACTAGTAATAGTTCTATATTATCTCTGATGTATGTTGTCAGGCAGAAGTAATAATAAATTCTTCATAGATGTTACATTGTATCCTAGTACCTACATTCAATAATTTATTGTTTTTTTTTTAAATTTTAATATTTAAATGTTGGCAATTGAAAATGTGATGCGCCGGTTCCCGCGTTTCACCATTTCAATTAAATAAAGTGCTTTCAATCGTTGACAAGATTTGACTCATTAATCCCAAATCGTCAATAATTAAGCCATAATGCCATTTTAATTTATTTTCTTTTAAAAATAAAATGAAAGTAGAAAATTATTTAATTAGTTTACAATTTTTATTACTTACCTTAATACCAGCAGTATTTTGACAGTTAAAAATGACACAACATAGGGTAATTGAATTTAAATCGGCAGTTGCACACTAAGCGACGTCTACAGAGTAACCAATGGCCAAAACGTAAAACTACTCATTTATGAGTAATTTTATCGGCTTCAGTTGATATGCGTACGCGGTGTCATTTTCATTCCCGTGCAATTTTAAATAAAAAAATAATATTTAAATTATTTGATGTACCTACATATATGTCGATTCAATTACCCTATGTCGTGTGGTTTTTAAGTGTCAAAATACTGCTGGTATTAAAAGGAAACAAGGTGGGATCGCAAAGAATTCGCACAGAATTCGATTATTTTACCAACTGTCAAATTGTTAAATAAAATAAGGCGAACTTTTTTACGCGGCTTTCTATTAACAAGCCTGTATAATATTAAACAGGATTATTTAATTATTTTTTTTACGTTTGCCCAATAAAAGAACCTGTTTTTTTTTAATATTCCAGCCAGTAAAATATTTTTTGTGGTAAAACATAACATAATACAAAATTATCTTATATTTGTGTTATGATAATATATTGATCACGGTTTGGCAATTTTACGCGGCCACTTCTAGGGGGAAGGGGGGCGGGCATATGGCTATTTTTGCAATGTATGCATACTTAATACTACGCGCCTTCTGGTATATTATAATTCTATCATCCCATGTCACAAAATTGAAAAGCAAATTTCTGGATGTGGAAAAGCTGTTTTCTTATTTTTTCTACTTATTATTTTGATTTTTTATAATACATGTTACAAAAGATAGTAAACATTTTTGAGAAGATTCATGAGAGTCTAGGCATTTACAGGCTTTATGACCTGCCGTTGGCTGGTTTAAGTGATCGATTTGCATGCTGCATAACATTCACCATTATTTTATAATTGTACGTGACCCATTACAAGGGGGATAGTGGCTTTGTCATCCTGCGGTTTCACGCAACCAGAGCAAGCCGAGAAACCGCTGACTGTTAAGTCAACCTGGGGACTTTCCAACGTGCCGTGTATGTACAGAGAGGCAAGCGCAGTCAGGGCAATACACAGCAGCAACCGGCAGCAATTGCTGCTTATCTTGTAAATCCATCTATACCTACTTTGTGAAAAAAATAAACCAATTTTTTTTTCCAGTTGGAAAACTAGCACGAGATAAAATAGCACCCCTCGTAAGAAAAATGGAAGATGAAGGAAAAATTGATGATTCAGTTAGGCAAATGCTCTTTGACAATGGGGTAAGAATGTGGCTAGATAATTACAAGGATTATTGGCATGTTAAAAAGTAAATATTAAAAATGTTTGTTAACAATATTTTTAAAAATATATATATATGTACATATATAATTTAATGACCACTTCATACTTTAATAAACTTAGTAAAATATTAAAACTGTCATTTTACTACTTACATATTGTAAATAAGAACATATTGTTAATTTTTTAAGTACTGTAAATGAGAAAGAAAGTATAAGTTGAATTTCACCTTTTCACGGGCCATGCCTACGTGGAATTTTTTGTTTTAATAAATATAGTAATATATCTAATAAGAAATGTACCAAAATGTTAACAAAAAAATTGTAAACAAGTAAATAAAGATCGATGATTAAGCATTTCATTTTGACACAGTAAAGAAAAAACTAGAGTTCCAGACAAACGGACAGACGTGTTAAAAGTTGCTCCAGCAATTCCTAGGCAGGTTGCGAGCTGTGCATGCTACCATCCTCAGTCAACTCCCAAGAATTAACAGCAGTCAGTTTTTTCGCTCCTCTTCCCATTATTATAGAAAGGCTGATCGGGGAGAGAGCAGTATTTGTTTTTCATAGTCTGGGTGTTTATTTTGGTATTAATATTAAGACCATAACAAGTGGAGTTTTCCAGCAATCCGTCAACAACTTCCTGAAACCAACAGACTTCAATATGAACCGTATCGTCTGCGTATTCCAAGTCGCACTATTTTAGGAAGAGTTTACGTCTATACGTCGCGTCGGTCTGGTGGTATTAATATTAATTTTTTCAACTCTTGTATAATGCCAATACTCCTATATGGGTGCGAATCTTGGCACCTTACTAAAACTCAAAATACCGAACTTCTGAGTTTTAAGAGTAAGTGCTTAAAGAGAATATTAGGTATAAGGTGGATCAATTTGATTACCAACAATGAAGTCCGAGAACAAATGCAGCAGCCTCTTATGACAAGTGTCTTGAGGGTGTGGTGGTAGAGCACACAGAGTAAGGCTGTAGATGAGGATTTTTCGGATTTTTCTGAACTAAGGGACGCAAGATTGGTATAGGAGGAGGCGAAAGTGCTGGCTAGCGATTGGGCCTCCTGGAGGTGTTTGATGATATTTACATACTTCACTTAGGAGTGAATGTGGAAAAAAAGATTAAGCATATAAGTAAACATTACCACATGGCGGCACCCATGGTGTAGTGGTTAAGATTCTTAAAACAAAAGTTACATGTAATTTTTCTCTAGCCTAGATGTTCTGTGCCATAATTCACAACAGCAATTGAGCCTCCTGGCCTGTTGTTGTGCAAAAATAATATATTTGTATAGTAACATTGATTTTTATTTTTTATTTTCGATAAATCATACATGAATTTTTTCAGTTGATGGGTGTCGAAACTCCAGTGGAATATAGTGGTTCGGAGTGCAACTTTACAACTATGATGGTAATTGTAGAAGAACTGGCTAAAGTGGATGCATCAGTGGCAGCCTATGTCGATATCCACAATACATTGGTCAACTCTTTGTTCTTGAAACTAGGAAACCCTGAACAAAAATCTAAATACTTACCGTTACTCGCAACTAAATATGTAAGTTCTCTTTTGTTATTTGTGTATGTAAATACATTAACACTTATTATTTTTTTGCTCAAATCATTGCTCGAATTCTTTTTTATTTTAATATTACTAAACAAATTTATAGAGCAAAATACAATGACAAAATTAAATTACAAACAAAACCAACAAATATTCCATAGAACGGATATATGTTAAAATAAGCTTCTTATTTATTGTGTATGCAGATAATTGGTAGAATTCTGTAATGAAATTTGGTAAGGTATTCAAAATAAAACATTTTTATTGGATTTAATTGTTATTTTTTTTTTTTTAATACATGTGACGCGTTTCATCTTGTTGGGACATTATCAAACTCAATTAGATTAAACTTAGTTTGATAATGTCGTAACATGATGAAATGTGTCACATATATTAAAAAAAATAAAAGTAGAATTCAATCCAATAAAAGTGCTTTATTTATATTTTGGATACCTTATCAAATTTTTTAAGCTTCTTATATAAACTCCCTTGAGGATTCGTCAAAAAATCACCAACTATCATAACTATTTATGGAATACGAGTAGAGAATGTTAAAGTTTATTTTGAAATTCCAAATATTTAAATGTAGCATAATATTCAAATGTAGAATATAACCAAATATTTTTTGATAAAAAAAATAATGCGAATACCTGTACCGAAAAGCGTAAAAAACAATGAAAATCAAAACTACAACCGACTTTAGCACTGGCAACACCTAATTGCAAGTGGCTTGTTCTGCGATTGGCTACAATTTTCTATTTCAATAGGTACTGCTGTTTTCAAAGAGTTACCATAAAAGGAAATCCATAATAACTTTTTATTTTTTTTACATTTTCCACTCATTTTTAACATTTGATTGATAATTTTTCATTTGAGTTAAACAATAATTATTGCGAGTGCTTTGATATGCTACCCAGCATATTTTGTGCAGTAAATTATTAGTAAGGACAGAAATAATTATTCGACAACATGCAAGACTTATTTCATTCGATAATAATATACGTAGAGATAATTATTATTGAATAAATACATAATGAAACATGTTGATTGTACAAAAGTATAATATTTCTTATCAATGATTTTTCAAAGTTAAATTTTGTTCACAAAAACAACTGATAAAAGATTTAAATTTTATATATTATAATTGGTATGTTTACTTTGTTATCATAAACGGAATACAAAATTAATGATATGATAACGAGATTGTAAAATTATCAAAGTTAGTATTATTATAATACGATAGTGATTATATCCGAGAATTTATTTAATTAGATTTCCAAATAGTCCTATGCATTACTGAAAACATAGTTTTACATTTACATACACATAATTGTACGGTGAATTATTATCTCTTCATCAAACTCAATCCAAAATTGCAACATCAAAAATATATATCAACCTCTATTTGATAAATCTACTACATGTACCTACCATAGGCAAAAATACAGATTTTTAACATTCTTATCTATTGATTTATGTTATTTATTGAGAGTATTCTTGATGAAATTCCATTGTAATTGGATATATGAAAATATAAGTTATTATGGAAAAATACTTATCTTTGTTTGCTTTAGATAAAAAGTAAAATTAATTCACAAACAAGTTTTATTCAACACGGTTTTCAATACCAGAAAATAATATTGGAAGAGTACTTTTTTGTAAAAAAATCGCACTGTAGATTGTACAAAGTAACAAAATGTTTTCTAGCTGTAAAACCCCCATAATTCACATGTTATGATTACATCAGATTCCATGTCTAATTAATGGATATTTTAATCAAAATATGCTGTCACATTGATTTGAATAGTGCCTAATTTACTGATATATTTTTTCAATATATCTTTTTTTTTGGCACCACAACAGGTCAGGAGACCCAATTCCAGTGCTGAATTACAGCACAGAACACCCAGGCTTGAGAAAAATCACATTGAATTTTTACGTTCTCACGGGAATCGAACCCGGAACCATCCGTCTGTGAGTCAAGCGCCTTGACCACTACACCACGGAGTCCGCCAAGAGGCCATTTGTGATCACCATAATATTGATTACACAATCTTTTAATTTTTTTTTATTTTATTGCCAGCTTTTTTTTTGCTGTGGCTCTTTGTGTGTTTATTTAAGTGATTAAACAAAGATATGTACAATATTTTTTTATGTTTCTCAAAGTAAAAGTTTTAAATCAGTCAAAACTCTAAAACTACCAATTCTTTTATAAAACTCAAGTATCCCATTTTTTCATGCTTTCCCACATAATTTCGAAGAGATTGCCTGAAGTAAATAATTCTATCAATCTATTAAAATCTTATTAAGCTCAGTAAATAGCTTGCGGTCTAATGGTCAGCGCGTTTGCCTATCATATAAAAGGTCTCGGGTTCGACTCCCGGCATGGTTAATAATAATGAAATATTTCATAGTCCCTGGACTGGCACCTGAATGTATGCCTGATCTTACCTTCATGCAACAAAACATATTGAAATACGCTGCAGTTTGTGTATCATTGCAATCAGTCGCGTGCATAGAGTTTTCAACTAGGGTAGGCTGTAGAAAAAAAGTACGTTTTATATAGTATAAGTACCTAATCAATCTTACCAAACAGTTTCCTTCACTAGTCACATTAGTTTGAATCTGTAGGTAGTTAATATTGAAATTACCCAAGCTACATCAAATATCAAAATAAATGCTAAATTTATATAACATATTTCTTATTTTTAATATAATTTATATAATATATTACTACGAAATCCTTTTAAAAATATTTTTATATTTTCATTTATTACGGTTGCTACACTCGAAATCAAATAATTTTGGGCTCTATTTGATATTTTCGTAAATGCACTACTAGACAATTGCAAGTGATTTCCCAAGATACCGATATATTTAGCTAGCAAATCAATAAGTTCCAAAAAATTATCTTTTTTATTATTTTTTTTTTAAATAAACGCAAAACAAAAATACTCTCGATTATAATGAGGAACTTCAGCCCTACGGGAAATTGGATACAAAAAATGTTTTCTTACGCGGGGTAAAAATTAGAGCATTAAATTGTACTACAAAGTTTCTTGAAAATGTACAGAAAAAATAATAAAAAATACTTTGATAAAAACGCACTACTTTAAATGACGTCACTGGTTCATGTGAATCAACCTATGATCTGAGAGCTATGGAAGATTTCCGGTCTGCTTGTCGCTTCTGGACCAATATGAAGGACTGAATGAGAATAAGCGGAAATGAACCTCTTACGTTACACGCGGAGTTATTTCAGAAATACAAAACTTTGAAAAATCGTAGCGCCGATAATACGATACATAAAAATTAAAAAAAAAATTTTTTGACTTAGTTTAACAGTCTATTAACAAATAAAAAATTCAAAAAAAAACACTGAACTTCCTCATTATAACAGAAACCAATTTAAGGTTATTTATTCGACATGGCTGTCTTTTATTAAATAATAATCGAAAAAAACGCTAGATGTCAGTAACGTATTCGTTTGTTCTTTCTAAAACAATGTATCTACCAACGTTCAAAAAGCACTGCCTACTAGCTTACACATGCACGCGTAATTACAACTGAAATAAAACCCACACATACATATTTCGTTACCGCATCGCATTATGTTCCTTTGGAAGAAAAGAAGAAGCATTTGTAGTTCGTGCTTCTCCCGACCCAGGCCGATAGCGGCGCGCTGATCGGTACAATATTATATTACTTAACCGAATTATCTCTGGCGCGTTTTTCAAATTTTAAAAATAGTTACTAATATTTTTGATATTATTTTTTGCTATTATTTCAATGAAATTCTAGTAGGGTAGGCACTGCTTATGTGCCTTTATGGAACGCACGCCACTGATTGCAATGCCCTATGCAGCATTAGGTGTGATAGGGAAATTATGATGATGAAATAATAATAATTAAGTCAAGTTATATTTTAACCCCTAGGCCGGAAGTTTCTGTCTCACAGAGCCCCTCTCAGGGTCAGATGCATTTTCACTAAAAACCACTGCCAAAAAGGATGGAGAACATTTTGTCATCAATGGATCTAAAATGTGGATCTCCAACTCTGATGTAGCCGGTGTATTTCTGGTTATGGCTAATGCTGATCCATCAAAGGTAAGATTCTTAAACCCAAGTTATCTGAAATAAAATAACTTTTAAACAATGACTATAAGTGCTTTAAAAAAGAGTCATTATTAATATCTATGTCATATGGGTGTAAAATAATTCATTATGTTTTTCACTAAATTATGATATTTCTCACTGAATAAATCATTAAAATTACTCATTTAAACGTGAGTTTTTAAAATGGTTCATTGTGTTTTAAATAGATTGACTTTAGATTAAATGATTTTACTTGTGCTATGATATATGGTGTGTAAAATAGAACCAGAACCCTGGGCAAGTGACTTGATGTCTGCTATCAGGTCATGGATTTGATTTCTGGCAGGGTTGAAGAGAAAAATTTGTTTTAAAGGTGGTTTAACACTGCCGGACCTTCATGTAACAAATGATTGAACGATGCTGCATTTGGTTTACTAATGCAGTGCCCTATGCACCACTAATTGGAGGTAGAGAGATTACAATAATGATGATATTTAGCACTAAATAAATCATTTAAATTACTCTTTGAAATTTGAGTATGCATTGTATTTTTAATAAATAAACTTTTTTTAAAAATGCTTTTGCTTTACAGTTTTACAACCTGGAAAGAGGATATCATAGTATTACACCAATTTACTAAATTATACATCTCGTGTTTATTTTAGTATAACTATGTGAATAATAGCATTAAATTAATTTCAGGGATACAAAGGCATCACATGCTTCATTGTTGATAGAGAGACCCCCGGATTGTCTGTTGCCAAACCAGAGAACAAATTGGGAATCAAGGCATCTGGAACATGCATGGTGCATTTTGACAATGTTCGGGTTCATGAATCTAGTATTCTAGGGGAGTATGGAATGGGTTACAAGTACGCAGCGGGATTCCTAAATGAAGGCAGGATCGGTATAGCTGCGCAAATGATAGGCTTATGCCAAGGATGTATGGATGCTACCATTCCGTACACTTTGGAAAGAAAGCAGTTTGGAAAGAAGATTTTCTCTTTCCAGGTAAGATTTAATCTCACATTATCATTTTTATAATATTTATTTACATAATAAATAAAATATTTTAAATAATATTCCCAAGGAGTTTAGGCAAAAATCTAATATACGAAGGTGCAAAATACAACATTTCTGTAGACATATTTAACATTGTCCAAACATCTATCCATGTCCAGGCGGTGAAAAAGAACCAGAATCCTGGACGAGTATTTTCGACTCAATGGCTGCTCTCAGGTAAAAATCCTGAAAAGGGAAATCGAGTGGAGAGTGTAGTGGTTGGTACGTTCACCTACCATGCTTGAGGCCCTGGCTTTAATTCCTGCGAGTGAACATAAAGTATTGGTTTTTATGGTGGTTCACTACAATATTTAAATGCTCCTGGACTGACACCTGAAGCTCTATGCACCGTTAGGTACAGATAGGGTAATGACTATGATAAGACTATCAAAGAACGCTTATGTGCAAAAAATATAATAAATATGAAAATGTATCAAATGATGTTACTGTGGCAAAAAAAATAAACCTCAATTCACTTTGGCTGGAAAAATCTTCATCAACGTAAATAATGTTTAATTATTTATAATATCTGAATAATGTTTATTCTAAATACTGAAATTAGAAAAGCAATTTTTCAATTAAGAAGTTCTGTTCTTTTATTTGTAAATTGGTCTCCAAAATAAATTTGAATGATTTAACTGCGTAAAAAAGTATGACCATTTATTTATTACCCATTCGCTTCGAACTCAAGTGGCTTAGTTTTTATCATCGCATAAACTTTCAATCTCTTTCACTTCTTTATAATATTCTTCACAACCCATGCGCTCCAAAATATCTTGCCGAGAATTTCATTTACCTTTCTTATTAGTCTTTCCCATCGCTCTTCTCAGGAGAGAACTTTTTCCATTCCTCGACATAACACATCATTTTTCAGCTATTCCTTTTCTTACTTACATATAACTTTGAATTATGTATCCTCACCTCTGTTCTGTATAAATACATTTAACTTTTTAATAAAGATACCAGTCTCGAAGATGTCACGAAAGCGATGAAACCGGTCACTGGATATTCCAAATTTGTGGATTAAAGTATCACTCGTGTTTTATTTATATAATAAATTACAATGAACTTCCATCAAGAATTTTCACTTACAAACTTAAATGTTTTATTCCTTTTCTGTTCAAGGTGCTAGACTTTGGAATGAGCTACCTCTTCATATAAAAAATGTACCTTCTCTAGCCACCTTCAAGAAACGTCTGAAACATTACTTTAATATATCCTCAGAAATCTGACCTCCCTGTATTTTATTGTTTTTTAAATATTTACTATTAGGTATCTCTTTTCTTCCCTTGGTTCCTCTTTCCCTCTCCTTCCATACTCATTATCTGATTCCACATTCCTCATCCTTTTATGCATAGCAAAATGTACTTTTATTTAAATTGATATGTGCAAGCCTTATCTACCCATTGAAAAACAGCTGTTATTTTTAAGATATTTTGTTTTTTAGTACAAATTTTTGACCAACTCTTCTTTGGGACAGACTGTTTTTTGGTTGGCTTGAAAATATTGCTTTTAGCAATAAGTCCCCTGAAGCACTTATTCTTCATACTTTAAAATTAAAATAAATAAATTAATGATATATGTCGTAAGAATTTTGTACCAAACCTAAATTCTGATTAAAAAATTATGTTTGTTTGTACTATTTAACTTTTATTGACAGGGAATGCAATTTGAGATTGCACGAATTACAACGGAATTAGAGTGTGCCAGGTTGCTGACGTACAATGCATCCAGGATGAAAGAAGCAGGTCTACCTTTTGTTAAGGAAGCCGCTATGGCCAAATACTATGCATCAGGTCAGTATTCATATTATGTAACGTGTTTGTTGAAGCCAATACTACATTTAAATATCCTCCATTTTACTGAACAAATAATTGAGAAAGATGGTAAATTTATGTTTAAAACATTTCATGTTCAAATTTTCAGATATGTAAATTACCTTGTTCTGAAATATTACATCATTGTGTTTCAATCATTGTTTTCCAAGTACAGTTTCGAACTTGTTTATTACGAGGCAGATGGACTGACTGAATTTGTTTGTTATAAACATTACTTGTTATAACAGAGAAAGGTTTTTTAAAAAAATCTTATCGCCATTACATATTGTCACTAAGTAAACAAATGAATACACATTTTTTTTATTATGTCCAAATGTTTGTAGACGCTGTCCAAGCTGCGGATTTTGTCCCTATGGAGTTATTTAGATCTGTGTCTTTACACCTGGCCACTTAAACCACTCAATGACAGGTCATAAGCTCTGTAAATGCCTAGACTTCCATATTACTTTCTAAAAAATGTTTTTCCTCTCTGCTGCAACAAGTTTAGATCTAAATAAATATACGGTTATACAGATAATTGAAAAATAAAAATGTTAAGGAAAATGATAATAAAATCCTTACAAACATATCACTAAATTTCAAATGCAGATGAATTAACATTTTAGTTTTTCCACAAGGGTAGAGAAAAGTTTTTTGACACTTCCAATATTTTTCACGTCACATTCTATTTCACAAATAATTGCCACTTTTTCACAAATTGAGAGACATTGTTTAGTAGACATTTTTATAATAAACTCTAGAAAGAGTTGGATTTAAACTGATCTTATATCACCCTCTCGTAATATTTATTATGCATTGACCATAGAACGTTATAAAAGCTGAAAAACATTTTGAAAAACCACCGCAATGAGGATGTCATTCATAAACTACAAAAAAGTTGTATATTGTAATAAGGCGCTGAGCTGATACTTACTGAGTTCATAAAGCTTGGATTTTTTACACGCAATTTCAACAATATTTGTGATATTTTGTCAATTTTGTTGGCAAAAATACCAATTAGGTACTTAGATACATACATAGTGCCAAAAACGTAATCCGATCCCTACGCCCAGTGGCATTGGTACTAAGATAATCGCTTTTTTGGATTTTATTACTTAGATTCTCAATTTAAAAATAATGTTTTCAAACAATTTAAGAGTTGTTGCTCATTTGCTGACAATATTTTTGTTTGGTATGTCCGAAAAGTACTTAGTTCGTTATAAAAGTGAAAAAATGTATGGAGAAAACCATAAACTAAAATGTCAAAAAAAGTTTCCTCATCACATCCGAGATCTCGCTATTTCTGTGGTCGTTATAACTACGTTCGACTATATTTTAGAGAATGAGAATTTGTTTACTTCAACATTGCTAGTAATAAAAAATTATCTTGTGTAAACTAACCTTTACACTATTCTTAATTCTATGCTTTACACTCAAGAGGCATCACAAGATATTTTTTTTATTCAATAACTCAATAAATAATAGTATAAATATTATGTCGATAATGTACCTCATATCTGCACTTTATTTAAACTTAAATTTGATTATAATTAATACATACTAAAACTAAAGGCCAATAATTATGACAGTTGGGTTGTTCTTATTACATAATTATTATAATATGTTATCATGTTCCCTGACCTATTCAATATTTATGATTATGTAAATGGGAGCAAAGTATGTAGTAGTTTGCAAACTAAATCGCACCGTTAAGAATTTAACTAAGATTACACTATAATAAATGCCCTTCTTCAGTTTGCTCAATAAAGTACTTTTTTTTGAAATGACAAAATGATATTAGATTTTATATTTATATTTGTGTTTGATCTAATTTAGCATAATGTGTCTTAAAAATATTTCAATTTTATTTTATTAATCATTTTTATGATAAAGAAATGCTGAAAAAATATACATATCGCGGGGTAATTACTACAACTAGGTAACTTCAAAATCAGCATTTGTGAATTATTTTATCCTCCTCCATGAATGCTACAGATAGACAAGTCATGCATTCAAATCATCATATGATCTTAATGAATCTTGACTTGCTTACTTGTAGCTTTCATGGAGGAAGAAAAAAAAAATTACTTTTAGTGGGTAGGTAACTTACAAATGCTGATTTTCAAGTTACCTACTTGTACTTATTATCCCGCAATATATAATCACAGCATACTCAAGATTAACAAATCCTTAAAAGTGAACATGTCAAAAGTTACATGCGGAGATGCAAAAGATGTGGAGAAAGGGAAGTCTGAGTGGATAGTGGCGCGGTGTTCTATTTTACCAACAAATTATGAATATGTTGATTAATTAATAATTTTCTAACTGTACATAAGTTGGTAAATTTTTAATGATGTATAAAAATTGAAACGTTGCAAAATATTTTCTTTTTTTCTTTACCACAGATTTCATGTGAATATTTTTTACAGAAATTGCTCAAACTCTGACTGCAAAGTGCATAGACTGGATGGGTGGAGTCGGTTTCACTAAAGATTTCCCACAAGAGAAATATTACCGTGATTGTAAAATAGGAACAATTTATGAAGGAACTAGCAACATGCAACTTCAGACCATCGCAAAGTATATTGAAAAGGAATACACCAAGTAGTGGATATGTCAACTGTGTTCAAATTATTATTAATGTTTTGTTTACATTTTAATTTCCATTTATTTGTGCCTAACACCACTATAATTAAAATTGAAACAACATACAATAACATATTTGATTAAACTATTTTTAAAATTATTTTTATTGAAGTCCAAAATAATGATTTTAAGAGATTTGTATGATTCCCATTATAGTTAAAAATAGACATGCAGAGCTGAATTGTAAAATAATTCAGTTCTATTATTATATATCAATTTTGCGAGAGTACTAAGAGTTTATTTCTATCGGCGAGAAGTTTATATGAAAGATTGTTATTAGTCATAATGGACCATAATAATAAAATAATATAGGTATACAGAAATTTAATACAAACATAAATACGTAGTGTTTAAAACTGTCTTAACATTTTATAATTTCTAAAAAAATAAAAAAAAGGATTTTTAAAGTTCAAAGCATTAACTTTGTGGTCAAACATTTTAATCAATGTTAGTAAATATTAGTATTTAACCACTAACCGACTTTTTATGTCTACCGGACAGTATTTGCATGTTGGTGTAGTGAGTGTCCTGACGAAGAGGTGGGTACGTCTCGAAACATTTAACAAGTTTATTTTTAAATGTCCTCGGCACGGGCAACCCCAGGAGGTCACATTATTTTTACCATTTATTATTGTTTATAATGAGAAAAAAAAAATAATATCTTATCCCCACACAATAGTAAAGTTGAAGTAGCTAGAGCCTATGAGACCCTAATCCCCAATAATAAATCAACAAGAACGACATAATTTATCCTGATTAAATTGGTATAGTCATTCATTATTATTATTATTATTTTATTTTATTCAGAAAACATACAGTCATACATAAAAAGTATTAAAAACAACAATTTTTTAACATAAAAAGATCAATTAAGTTTTCATAAATTATGCAAAAGATATAAACATTAAATGTGACAAAAAAATAAATAAGAATTTTAAGTAAGAAAAGAATAATTGTTGACATTTGCGTTTTCCATGGAGGTAATAAATTAAAATAAATGAAAATACCAAATGTACACTCCGAGCCATCCACGCACACATGAACGCACATATAAAACATACACAAACATATACATTACATGCGGCACATATACATAGCATAAACCACTCAAGATGCACATTCAGCAACTATCCCAAATAATCGACCCCATGAAGAAATTTTCTGTACAAATGCAACGTGCAGTCTACATCTGTCTACATCAATACTGAGTCCATTATAATTTATACAGGTACGTCTAATGAATGAATTTGAGGTATAATTGTTTTTACAAGTTGGTACATGAAAAAGGGAATTGAATCTAGTATAGCGAAGAGGACAACGGAAACAAATATTTTGTAAAAGATACGCCGAATCAACTATATTATTGAGAATTTTGAAAAGAAAAATTAAATCACATGTAAGGCGCCTTTTTTGTAGTGATTCTATATTAAAATTGATCAAAGATGCGCCGTAATCATTTTCAATGTTGCCAAAACGATATTCCAGGCTCCTTATAAATTTCTTTTGAATGTTTTCAATTTGATTAATATATACATTATACTGAGGGGACCATACTAATGAAGCGAATTCGAGTTGACTTCGCACATAAGTATAGTAAAGAAGTTTGAATGTATTTGGTGATGAGAATGGCTTGGAGATTCGTAAGATAAACCCTAGAAGTCTGTACGCCTTATCTACTATTGTATTTATGTGATCTCTAAATAAAAGCTTTATTATGCAGTCAATATAATATAAACATTGTGCATACATAATCTGCTATTTTTTTTTGTGGATTAATGCCTCTTGATCTAAGGATTAGAGAACTTGCAGAAGTTTACAACATAAAAAAGAGCCTCACTATACAAGACCTGCCAAATGACAGATATGGCAGACACTTTTCTTTTTACCGAATCCTGCTGACCACAACCAAATTGACCTTGGCTACAATTACTAAACTTTGACAGATATGGTGCATGGAGAGTTAAGACTATTTACTGATGACAGTATTTTAAACAGTAAGGTGGAGGCAGCATTTATAGAGAGAGCTGAAACTTGATGATTTCTGTTCTGTGTTTCATGTGTAAATATTTTCAAACATAGAAGTGCTAATTTATGTCTTAAAGAAACCACCTAACAGATAGAATCAAATTGCGTTTTGTCAGATTGTAAATCAGGGGTCTAAGCAAAAGCTAATCGAAATTTGACTAATCCTATTGTTATGGACATTCATACTAATATACAGAAACTAAAATCCAGATCACAGAATGTTCATATCCCATGGAAATGAAACAGCAGATGAAAAGGTTCGAGAAGCTACTATCAAGAAAACAGCTCCTGATTTTGCCAAAAAGAAAATAAGAAGCGGAACTCTTAAGCTCTGGAACGACCAGTATTCAAGTGAAACTTCTGGACAAGCAACTAAAATCTTTTTCCTGCCAATTCTTGATGCCTGTAATTTTAGGAAAATGCAGTAAGTTGGCTATTAATTGACTCAAATCATCATTGGCCATGGTCGTTTTATGAACAATCTACGCTTTAATCTCTCAGATATAGCTGTCCATGTGATGACGATACACCATAAGACGTTCCTCATTTGTTACTGTATTTCCCCTTTTTCAGCTTAGAGCGCATGGAGCTAGAGGCGCAATGTAGAAGCCAAATTAACAGAACCGTGATAAATCATAATAACTCATCGCATGAGGTAGTATCATATATGGTAAAAAGCAACTCCCATTTTATAAAGAAAACCCTTTATCTAACGAGCAACTGCCATAGAATAAAAGTACAAAAGTTTGTAATCATATTTTATTTAAATATTTAATATTGTAGGTTTATATTTATACGAACAATGATTTTTATTTTTTTAAAACAAACCTAAGATAAAAAAAAAACTACTTATTTTTATAAAAAAATTACATTCCATATTATAGTTTTATTCTCGATCATGGGGTAGTTTAAATCCGACCATTTTTGCTGTCTCTGCTACGGTTCTCTCTCCCTTCCCTTTATACTCTTTATTTATGGCCAAGTATTTCCTCGTGCTCCGCAAATAGGTCTTGTAAGTGTGAGCAAAGTATTTAGCCTCTTCTTGAGCTTTGCATAACTGAAGGTCGGTAAACTGGTATTTTCTACATTCGTTCATTACGTATCTCACCGCCAGAGAATCTTTAATCTTCTTCTCGCTGCTTGACATTCTAATTTCTGATAGCAGCTGTCGTATAATCTTAGATGCGTTTGGTAGGTAGCCATGACTGTATTTAAATTGGCTGCGTAGTGATTAATTTAAACACAATATTTAAGTTTGTGAGATGTGCAGTTTTTTTATCAAATCGGCAGTTATAAACTCTGTTCCGTCTTCGTATTCCGGTTCTTTTTCTTGCTTCACCCAAAAGTTTTCCGTAATATGATGCAATATATCAGACGGGAAAATGTGAATGGCGGTGTGGTTAAAGATATCGTTAAACCTGAAGCTATTGACCAGGCTAAATTCCTGGACGAAAGAAAATATATTTAAAATATAAGAACCATTACACTCGAGATCTTTCTGAGGTTGAGATTCTACGAGTGATGTGAAACTGTTGCATATGAGACGCAATTCTTCAAACTGGTGCCCCAGTTATGCCATAAAAAGTTGTTTGTCAACTGTCGGGGGCAGTGAGGTAAGTAAACTATCGTGATGCCTTCACTAGACAGTGTATGTTTTCCTTCTTCGTTATTCTCAATAAGAGTAAAGTCTAATTCTTTCAATATTTCACACTCGTCACTGTAAAATATGGGGTCATGTAAAGAGCAGTTCACCTTAAAATGTTCCCTAAGGCACAACACTAATGCGAGTTGATATTGAGATATGGTGCATTCACCTATGTGGCCGAGTCCTAAGCACAATATTTCTGTCACTGTAGAATGCTTCAACACTTCTAAACTTTCCTTTAGTGTAATAAAAAAAGATTTGTAGTAATCGGATGATTCAAAATCTTCCTTGGCGGTGTTCAAGCGTCTGTAATAAAAATATAATCGTTTGTTGATATAAAAACAACATTATCCTCCAAAATTTTTCACTAAATACATAACATAATTGATAACTTTATTATCGATCTGCCTTTTCCTCGAACCTAACCTAACTTTGAAGCGATAAATATTGTCACAATCTGAACAACGAACAATTTACTGAATAAAATGTTAAAAGTTTTATGATATTTACACCTTTATAATGAAGAAGGAAAGAAAGATTGAAATAAATAGGGCTTTCGGTTATGCAACTCGACTGACAGATGACAAATGTGATTGAATCAATGTATACAAAACCTGTGTTACCAGGTTAACATAGTTTGACGTACGAAACAAAACATAGTATTGCATTGTCTAGCAATCAAAACAAACAAATTGTGTTATTCCTGTGATGTTAACTTTTCTCTCGAACATAAAAACAATGTTATGTTCATAAATATTAAATACTATAAATATAAACTAGGGTACATAACCTAAAATAACAACAAAATAGAAAGCACTCGGTAATGTGTACCTTAATGCTGTTCCTTTGTCGATTAAACAATCTTCAAAAACACTCCCATTAACAAAAGGCGAAATTTGTTTATAATTTTTGGACTTTTTTTTCCTTCTTTGACGAACAACACGAAACCCATCCGATAACACTCCGTTGGCAGACATTAGTGATGCACCGCGCGTACTAATTATATTCGATTATGACAATAATAATCAATTAAATAATATCTGGATTCTTGTATTCTGTTAATCGATTATTATCATAATTTGGTTGTTTGAACATGAACCATTCATAAATATTATTGATTTGCGGAAATACTGACACTCACTAAAGCGGATATCCATTCAACACACTAAGTCATTAATTAGAACAAAGTATACCTTTTATTTGACAACAACAGATCTTTACCTGTAAAAGGTAAACATCAGTGATGAACCTCTATGGTGAAAATCTGAATTTTATTGTAGCAAGTACATAAACCAATAATAACTGTCCTGAAAAATCTAAAAAAACATCCCTAATAACCGATTTTTTTCACACAATCGATACACTTTTAACAACTGATCATGAATTATTCTATTATTACAAAATAATAAATACATCACTAGTGGATTCAGATTTTTTTAATGTGTACTAGCTTACGTCGCGTACATGTAAACGCAGCCAGATAAAAGTACTTAAGTTCGTACGCAGTATTTCTCATGCTGGATATTTTATTTCGTAGGTATTTTCGTAGTTTATTTGTTGTGAAAAATATTTTTTCTTATAAATAATTTATACTAGCAATAATTTTGTGGCTTGAATCTAAAAGGATCAATGTTGCAAATCGCAATATTACAGGAGAGTAATTATTTAGCCATTCGGTGGAGGTATAATGAATTATTTGCCTCTTTCGACAACGAATATTATTTTTTTAAAAACATTACCACATATGTATGAAGTATGTGAACATTAGAGTAATTTAGTACTTTTTAAAGGATATCGACTCACTGCAAAATGTTACAAAAAAGAAATCTAACAGTGGCCTCAGGGCCCCCTTAGGCCATGCAGGGGCCCTTGGGCACGCATAGCTTGGGGCTTATAGAATTTTGAGGTCCCCATGCGGGCTTGTTTCGCCCTTTTAGATACAAGCCACGGAATTGTTATATATCGTGCTAGAATGTAAAATACCAAATTGAAAATTAATTATTTAAATGCAGTATTGATGGATTAATAAAAAATCTAATAAACGTGGGTCCATGTGATCCTAATGAATTATTGTAAAACATATAAATATTAAAATTAATTGTGAAAACAGATGGTTGTATATTATACTTTTTGAAAAAATGCTAATGAATAAGGGCAAAATAAAAATAATATCTAGTTTATTAATGTCAATCTTTATTTTTTTTCTTTTTACTTTTCTTAATAAAACATCCTTGACTTAAATCGGTCTTTTCGTTTAGTAAAGAGTGCTTTCTTTTGGACTTTTTACATATAGATTCTGAAGAAATATTTTCCTGTGGCACTACATGTTTTCTTTCATTTGTGGGACTTTCTGTTAAAGAATGTTGTTGGTCAGACTTTGAACATTTTTTTTCTTTCTTTTCTTTTACATTTTTTAAGATATGTTCTTCATGTTGTTCAATTCTGGTTAATTTTCCATTCAGTTTTAATCCATGCCTGGCAGCTCTGAAAAACATTTTTTTTATTTAATCACTCATAAATCACATACATTTTTACATTTTATGTATCATGTGTATTATATTGATGCTGAAAGACATAAATGTACAAACTACATCTAAAAGTAATTGTTTTGTCATTAATTTGTTATGTTTTAACAATATTTTTTGAGAATCAAAATGACATATTAACCCAACTTAAAAAATACATTTAAATGTTCACATTTTTTTTTTATAAACAATGCTTCCACGGGTTTCTGGCATAAGTTGGTAACTACAAATTGTCAAAAAATGAGATTTCTTCATAAATGGCATCAAATAATCTTTATTTAAAAATTAAATAAAAACATTTCATATTTGAGAAATACAAAAATTACAATATTCAGCTTGCAATTTTATTTAAATTGCTGATTTGGGATGAGCTTTTAACTTTAAAGGTGCAATATCTCACAACTAGTAAAATGAACTTGCCAACTTGTGCCAGAAACTTTTTACTCTCAAAATCTAAGAGATTTATTTCAGAATTTACCCTGATCACTTCCTCACAGTGTTAACTGATAAATCGTAGGCCCAAAAAAAAGTATTGTAAGTGCAATTTGTTATTTTCAACAATGAATTTTCTGACATTTAGAAACTCGTAATCAATTCAAATATTACAAAGACAAATTAATAATTTACTGGACTGCCATATGACTACTTTGAACTTAAGTATTAATTAGTACTTTGCGAATAATAGAAGACACCAAATTACCGCTGAAAAATAGCAAAACTGAATCAATAACTTCGATCCGGTCTATAAATAATAATCATGTCCAACTGAAAATCTTTTCCTGAAAAAGTTCCTCGATAACCCTTGACTTTTATGCTAGTGTTATAATATTTTGTCAATTTGTCCTTTAAGGTTTCTGAGATTTGTCCACTCATAATTTGTTTATATTAAACTGTATACCTATCTATATTTGATTATGTCTTAATCTAATTCATTGTAACCGTCTCAGAATGAGTTTGCAAAATCATGGAAGTACAATTGGACATAGTTGTGCAGAAAGCGTCCAACCCTCAAAATACTAAAAATGCGTAATGTCAGTTTCGATAGCATACTACGATATATTTATGTGCTGAAAACATCCAAGCTCCAAGTGCTATACTGTTTATGCCAATCAAAGAAATTTCTAACCCACATCACGGCTATCACTGTTGTATTAACTTTTAAAACGTCCGAGTGGTTTGAATGTTTTCTGCAGCTCGTTTTTTTTTTTCAAATTTCTTTAATTGGCAAAAAAGAATAGCACTTGGAGCTTAGACGTTTTCAGCACATAAAGATATCATATTATGCTATCAAAACCGGCATTAAACTCATATTTAGCATTTTGATGTCAAATGCATATTTTGTATTTTGAATAAAAAACAAAATATATTTGGTTACAACTCTTCTTAGAGACCATCTAAATGATATTCTAACAGTGACAATGATTTTCACCTATAAAATTACAACTTTTGTTCGTTGCTGACTTGTTTTAGCATAAAATCTAATTTCAAATAATCTTTTACTTTAATTAGAACGAAGTTGTCTTACTTATGAGCCGTTCGTCCTCCACAGGCTGCAAATAATTCTTCATCTGTCAATTTCTTTACAGCAAATTTAATAGATTCTTCTTCACTAGAACTATCATCTTCGTTAGAAATCTCTGCAGCTTCTATTGCACCATTGGTTAATTTAGATCGCTTAGTAAAACTTTCTGAATACAGTTGCTGCGCCTTGGATGAACCTTTTCGTTTCTTTGGTTTCACGAATTTCTGAGTTGAGATTTCTAAAACACCTGGATTTTTCGTTATGATTGAATCTACTTCTCCATTTTTAGTTTTTTTAATCTGCAAATAAGTACAAACACCATGAACCATTTTGTTTTTATAATACACATTCATAGTAGAAGAGGAAATGTCACAATCGCGATTAATTTAGTCAGGTTGTAACCCAGTAGTAATGTTGAAGACTCTGGAACAGAAGTGTGAGGTGTACTCTTTGTCATTATTTACTGGTTAAAAATGAATTAATTGTTAAACAATTCATTTTTCTTCATTTACACTCTGCTAATGTAATTTACTGTTAGTTTTAAATAGCATTTAAAACAATCAAACACGAGGGAAATAATTTTTTTAGCTATTTTGCATTGATTTTTGAGAAATTGTCAAAATATTTGACTACGTATTTAAAATGATAAATCGATCTTTTTTCAATTCACGCTTAGTGCCAAAACTATACTTCATAATGAGGAAAATAATGCATATAATGTATGATCGAGTAAGGAGGCAGGAAGGAGGCAGGAAGAGGATCCAGGAACGAAGAGGAATACAAATAAGGGAAATTAGGGTTCTACAGATATATAATAATGTTTCAGGCGTTTCTTAAAGGTGCATTTTTCACATGAAGAGACATCTAGCTCACTCCAGGATCTGGCACCTTGAACAGAAAAGGAATCGCTGAAGAAATGTGGGGTGCTGAAGAATGGAGAGTGTTCTCTCCTTAGAAAGCAATACCATACATAGACCATGATCAGAAAGGTAAATGAAGTTCTAAGCAAGACATTTTTAAAAAATGAGACAAACTCAAAGGTCACAGTTCTAGAAATAAGAAACATGGTAACAGAGAAAGATACCAAGTATTAAGTATGTGAAATAAAACACAGTTCAATAAATATTTTTGTAATTATTTGTTATATGGTCCAAATAAACTTATCTAGCATCTTTTTTTGGCCCGAAAGAGTCTCAGAGTTTGACATGTACTTTACACCTATAAAAGATACAACATAAAGTTTGATTTCAACACCCTTTATTGATTGATTTATTTTGATCAAGATGAATAATATTAATGGCCAATTTACATAAAGCAGAATTAATATTACATCACCTCAAGGGCGCTTAAATAGGCAGTAGAGACTATCGGATTTTATACACCACTTTTACAACTAAAATCACTTTTAAAATATACTCATGAGAATAATCCGTAGAGTTCAATGTACTAAATAATTGAAAAGATTACCTCTATGTTTTCTGTTGCTTTATTGTAAAGTTTTTGCCACCAGTGATTAGTGAATTCTTCAGCGATATCATGCCCAATACCTCCGGATCCATGCTTAGGTTTTAGCTTGAGAGCTTGAACCATACCGTCTTCTGATTTTCCCAATCCTTTCCCTAAAAATACATATATTTGGTATTTTATAAAAAAAACTATTCATAACAAAAGGAAGCGTGTTTATGAAATTGTAGAAGAAATATTAAATGAAATAAAAACATACCTTCTGACCATCCGTATTTCTCAAGTTGTTTACGAGCAAAATCCATGTTGCAATGTTCCAATACACAAATAAATAAGTAAAAACAATAAGTTAAAAATAAATAAAACTGATTTTTAAATGTTTTAAAAATCACCCTATGATAATATCTCGACAAAAAACATAATATATAAATAAAACGAAAAGATCATTGAATACAACATTTAACCTCAAATATATTCATAAACGTCAGTGTCATGTGTCATGTACATGTACATGGAAAATGACAATAAAGACCGCGTTGTCCATTGCCCACAGATTCATAGACTATCGAGTAGTAGGGATGTAAATGATAATCGATATTTCCATTTCGATCGCAATTTCAATTAATAATAAAAAAATAATATTTTTGAGATACGAGTTATAAAACTTATTGCAACAAAGAGGAAAAAACAGTTTCCAGAAAAAAATATGGAAGTCTAGGCCTTTAGTCATGGCCCCTAGTCATGGGGTGGTTTAAGTGGCCAACTTACACACCGTGTAACATTCCAAAGCCTAGACTTCCATATTGCTATTATTATTATTATTATTTTGAATTTTGAAATAGGACACAATGTACATAAATTTAATTTATAAGTTATTTAACACATATTTCTTAATCTTCTCGAAAATATGTTTCCCTGTCTGTTATTATGCATGTTTTGTTTTTTTATTTTTTTTTATTTATTTCATCCAATATATAATACAAATACATAGTTTACAAAATAAAATGTTTATAAAATGTACATTCAATATAATTTCCTTTTTATTTATGGATGTAGCCACTCCACTGGCCCAAAGGCACGTTCCGGAGTGTCAGTGTATTGTTGATTGTATACATAATAGTACATACTTTCACATCAATTGTTGTGTAAAAATTCAAAATAAATATGATAACAGATTTTAAAACATACCTACATTCAAAAAATGAGAAAGGACTTTTAAGAAATTAAAATTATATTAAGATATACGAAACATATTTCTCAGCTTCCTGTCTAGTCCTTTTTCCTGAAAATTTGGATCTTAAGAACTCCCTAGGGAGTTAAAAAAATCCAGCCTGTCTACAAACATTTGAACATACTTAAAACATTGTTGTTGTAAAACACTACTATAATTTCAGAATATAATAGCACCCCAGGGCCCCGATTACAATGGAAAGTTAACATTTATCTTCAATTTTATCTACGAAGTAAACTTAAGTTTTCTGTATGAAAAGCAGAATATGCATACAATTTTTTCTTCTAAATATGTTCTAATCTAGGCTACCGACGAAGATACTTTAAATGTTCATGCAAATATACTCATTTTCGTACACACATATCGGTTTTTCTTTATAGACAGTCGACGATAACTCTGTTAACTTCCCATTGTAATCGGGGCCCAGGTATTCATCAATAGTAGCTAAACGCCGAGCAAGCGTCATAAGGAAACAAAATAATGTAAACTGACCGACATCAAACTCAGTAGTTGATTTAAAAACAGATAACGCCCAATAACTATGCCAACTATCAACCTTGCGTGCCAAAATACAGATATTTAATTGTTTATTATAAATATAAGTACACAAAATGCAAGAGCCTAATAATAATGCCATTCTCTACAATGTATAACCAATACGTATAACAGCACAGTTCCGACGATTTCATAGAATGAAAGTACTACAACGATACTCGTTTACCTTGGACAAGCACTTTGTTTCTAATGTAAGCCGTAAAGGTTGATAAAAATTTCCAATATTGTAGAAACTAACTTAAGAATAAAGCAAAAAAAAAATGACATCCAACTTTTGTTATAATAATAACAAGCCAGGTGGTGTGTGCAACCCTCGATGGATCATACTATGGTGAAAAAAATGCAGCATTAAGTACGTACAGTAATTATAATAATATGTTACTTTTATTAAATAACATAGAATGTAACGCAAAAAAAAACACAAGCATGTTTCGGACATTGAATTGATCTAAAGGTTCGTGCAAAGTTTTGGTTCTATTTCGGTTATTTCACACACATAGAACTGTATTCTTAAATCCACCCAGACGCTGAAAACTACATCATAGGCAAACATTCCATGTCCAGGCAGATAAGGAATATAGTTCTGTGTGTAAAATAGAACCAAAACCGGCCGGTGTTTTCGACTCGATGGCTACTCTCAGGTAAAAACTCCGCACTGCGATTCTGAATGTTTTCTCGACTCCCTAGCGAGCGTTCACGCAGCACGTAATGTAGGTTCTGGTTAGCATTCCTGCTGCATACTCATCATGTCTGAAGCCACAGGTTCAATTTTCGGGAAGGTAACAAGACATATTTATTTTATAGGAAGCAGAAACTGAAGAATAAGTTTACATTGGTTGTACATAACTATTGAAATACATTAGGCATAAAAACTAGGTATTCTAGGTAATGATAAAAATAAAAATAATTTACGATAGCCGCATTAAAAAATGTTGTTTTGAATGAGTACATAACTACGTGGCAGACATACTATAAAACATACCTATCCATGTATGTATTTGTCTTAAATTTACTTGCAATTTGTGTTTAAATCGTTAAATAGATTCATTGTATTTGGCGAACCCCGTGATTTGTGACGATATAAAAACAATGCAAAGACACAATGGGACAAAGGCGAAGATTGCTAAGGTTATGTGAAACTATAATTTATTTTGAACCAATGCAATGACATAATGATCACTACCTCTAGTACCTACTACCTACATAGATATTTTAGCAACTATGTTTTTAATGTCTCCGGATAATTAAAATTAAGCTAACTAACAAAGATGAAAACGTAATATGTAAGGACGGAGTGTTAATTTTTATCATTTTAAATATGTAACCTTCCACCTAAGAATGAATTGGGACTCGGAAGAAATATCTGATTTAAAATACTTTACATACAAAGGATATTTCAAAGAATCTTTAGTGTTTATAAAAGCCGCAATAATCAATCATTTCATTCATAAATTTAATTTGAGAAATTCGTCAAATGGGAAGTGATTCATCTAGTAAATTAGATAGTTTTTACGAAATGCTTGTGGAAGAACCCCATACACTTCATTAGCACTTCTTAGGGAATCTTATCGAACATGACCAGTATTAATTGGCCAAGCATATTTCGCGTCTTCGTAAGAAACAGATTATCAGATACGTTTGCTCAATATAAGAATTGCTTTACTGAAATAAAAGTAATAGATTCTAAGTCATTTGGTAAAATAAATGTTTCAAATCAGTGAATGATGAAGTTTCCACCATACATAAAAAGGACAAAATAACTTCTCTTTCTGATGCGATAATAATGTTAGCTAATAAATAAATTCTAATACACAATATATAAGTTATTAACTGATTATTTTATTTGATCAGAATGCAAGATTATTATGTCCACTTTATCTATTTACTAAGAAATTTAAGAAGAATTAAGAACGCAAAAAGACGTAATGATTATGCAGAGGATAAAAGACATTGCTAAAGCAGAACTCCCCGTTACAAGAGATCAACTTCTCAATGTGAAAAATGTCTTTTAATTTTAAAAAACCATGAAGAAAGAAAAAAAAAAACAAGATTAATTTATGCTGATAAAACAAAAGACAGGATTCATTTACAGTACTTATTTTATATTCAAACGCAATCAAAACCATACTTCGAGCTTGCTTCCTCTCATAATTGAATGAATTTACGAAACTATTTACATTATTTACAGCACAAAGCACAATGCCACTAATATAAGTTCTAGACTTCGTTAAAACTTGACCTCCACAAGGAAGTCCTCAATTTATTTCTGGAGAAATAGAAACCACGTCAAAAACGGAAAATTCATTACCAGTATCACCCGCTACTTTAAGAAATCAGTTAATAGCATTCAGACCCAATGCAATCTACCTGCAGCTTGACGTCAACAACCAACTGGAACATTTTAAATAATGCATAGTCCATTGAAACTAGTTTTATTTGGTCAGAGTATAAAATTGTGACAAAAAAGAAAAAATCAAAAAAATATCCAGCAGTAATAACATCTGATCTCTGGCAAAAATATTGTGTTAGACAAAGAGAAAAAAAACTTTCAGTTTTTGAAGAAAAGAAAGGAGAAACTGAAAAAAAGGTTCTAAAAGAAAACACACAAAATCTAAATATAATGAAGAAGACTTATGACTTTACTTATGCGGGTGAGATTCATCTTATTGAATTATTTCACCTACATACACACATTGTGTAAAGTGGCCACCTAAACCAACCATTAACAGGTCATAAGCTCTGTAGATGCCTAGACTTCTATATTACCTTATCTTGAATGTTCTTCATCTCTGTTGTAATATGTTAATATAAACAGCTCCCCAGGGAGTTGAATCCAGTCCTTGTCAACAAAAATTTGGACAAACTCAAAATATTGTTGACCTCATTATGCAGTTATTAATTAAGCACGATGCGATGTTCATTTTCAGGACCGTAATTCAAGAATAACATTTATCGTTTTTGAACTAAGCAGAAAAAATATCATTTTGAAAGGAAGTTGTGTTTGTCACTTTAGTTATTATTTGTTTCAATGCCATCCACTGGAGCAGATATACAATTACATATATAGTTAATGGCTTAGAATCTAAGAATCTAAGCCTTAGATTATACTTTTATTCACTAGCAATGGGCTGATTAATTGTATCGAATTCATCGTCCACTTGTCTCAGCTATGAGGAAATGCGTCTCTTAA
Organism: Micrasema longulum; assembly: GCF_059751315.1. NCBI lineage: Eukaryota > Metazoa > Arthropoda > Insecta > Trichoptera > Brachycentridae > Micrasema > Micrasema longulum. The sequence goes on along the minus strand of NW_028277590.1, from coordinate 742,928 downwards.
CACCATGGCCGAAGGTGATTATACAAATTAAAGAGCAACAAAAAATAACCAGGGATAAAAACATAATAGTAAGTAATTTATTCAGTACGACATTAATCAAGGCATAAGTTATGCGTTCGTACTGTTCATAGCATTATTAACACTTTGAGTACCGGCTTAGTACGCATAAAATTTACCCTGCGCCAGGCCAATTTTTGTGAAATCTTATGTTTTGTGAAGGGTTTCTTAAATATGTTATAATTATAAAAATACTGGGTTAAATCAACTGAAATTCAATCTGAATCTCAATCTTCAAAATCAAACGTCAACTGCGAGCGAAATTGAGCAAAACCGTAATGGCGAATAACGATATGGCAAATGACCACGATAAGCCGTGCAGAAAAAAATGATTTCAATCGATAAGGATATTACAAATCAGTGCCTCGATTATGAATGCTTTCTTCATCTGTATATATCGAGACGGTATACTTAACTTCTGTATTATCTGTATCTTACCTCGGTATGTTCTACCTATTTGTCATATCGACATCATATGATTGAAACAAGCCAATAAAATGACCGCAAACAATTAGTCCGCGTATCTTACGTCATTAACATTTAAAATAGTTCTTATTTATATTTTAAATAGGCTTCGTTAATAAAAAGTGCTCACTTCAAAGCCATTATAAACTCCAATAAATCCCAATTCAAGCAAAAATTGCTCGCTTGAACATGAATTTTGCATGACTTTTGGAAATCGCCTGGACGGTACGCTTAGCGATCGTCTGAATGTATCTACCAATCTGTACTGATCGACTACAAAGCCGGCTCCTATAACGTCTCGATTTATACACTCGGAAAGATAGTAAAACAGGTGGAAAAAATTTAATAATTAAATATTTTTTTTAGAGTGGTAACTTTCTGACGCATATAATCTGTGTCTGACGCTTAGATACTCTTATTTAGAACTAACCTAGAGAGAACCTAGCGACATTACTTTCACATCTAGGCGTTTGTTTTATTAAAGTGACAGTTATGTCGTAATTTAATGCGACTTCAAAACTGACTTATTTCTATCTCATATTTTTAATAGGCTTTTAAGAAAAAAAGTGCCAACCTTAAAACGATTAAAATTTTGAATAAATCATAATTAAAGGATTTTTTTTAATAGGCTTTTAAGAAAAAAAGTGCCTACCTTAAAACGATTAAAATTTTTAATAAATCATAATTAAAGGAAAAATTGCTCGGTGGAACAAAATTTTTGACACTTTTAATGCGTAGATAAACGTATCAAGGGTCCTAGACTCAGAGAGGATTAAAAAAAAAGAAAAAATATTAGCGTATTTATGATTTATACAAATATACAGGTCGTAGGTATTACAAATATTTAAAACAGTGTACATTATAATATAAAAATAATTTCATATTACATAATGCTACTTCAGGTTTGCCTGCTTTACAAGGAATAAGGTTCTCGACGTCGTCCGCTGCTAATTTAGTAGGCATTTCATGTCAGAACTATGAGATGCGAACCTGACTTGTGAGGATGCACAGAAGCTGGTAACCGACCGAGATGCCCGGAGAATCTTTGTGAACACCATATGGTCCAACTAGGTAGCGGACATGGAATGATGACTTTAGATTAATCAACTATCAAATAATTAGTAAAAAGTTGGTGCAAATACTGAAATACCGCTTTTCCGCTATTTTGATAAAATGTATTTGATGTTCAAACGTGTATCTTGGAAAGTGTTGGTCCGAAAAAAATATACTTGTTACGCATTAATTATTTAAAAAATCTCCATAAAAGAACGATTTATAAGTAAAATTTATTTTCTCTAACTTTTGTATATTTTTTCAATAAAATCTATAGGGACGTAATTATACAAAAAAAATGTTTTTTTTCAAAATGACGGCATGAGCGGCGATCGTTTAAGGTCACAAACTTAAGGTTTTACTAAGGGCCCTATGTCCACTGATCCTGTTAAGTTTCAAAACATTATAACCTTTTTCATATATTTTTTTTAAGTACATACTGAATGACCTTGAACGTCGTATACTTACAATAAATCTCGACAACCACAGTGGATCTAAACCTGGTTTTCACTGTCATGTAACGTGTCCTAAAACCAAGCTACTCGTATTTGTTATATCTTCGAAAAATAAAAATGAGTACATATTATTCGTTTTTTACCGAAAATTTACCGTAAAATACCGTAAATTGCGATATTTTACTCAAACCTGGTAAAATTATCGTCCAATACCATGGTAATTTTACCGCCTTTCATTTCAAGGCATAACCCGTGTCGAGGCATTAATTTACATCATTTTTATGTTATGTTCTAGTTACAGTAGTTAGTATTTATAATAATATATGCGCATACATACATAAATGTATGCATAGATGTACACATACATTTGTAAATAAACAGTAAAATCAATAATAATAATAATAGCAAAAAAACATAATACACATAGGTACTGTGCAGATATTGGGCCGAGAAGCATGCCACCTTCGCGTTGCGGGCTATTTGGCTCCTCTACACCGACCAGCTGCCGGTCCCCCAACATCCGCACAAATACCTTTATACATATACGACAATGTTTTATATGATAATCAAAACACTGTATGGACATAAACATAAATTATAAATAGCAGACATGCAACAATAATTTCGAGTTCAAATTGACTACTGTTTTGGTGGGTGACCATCTCAAGGCTGTTCTCGAGACCCAAACCCAGAAGCCATTTGTTTGAAGCTATATGTTATACTTAGGTCTAACCTGCTTAAGAAGCCCATTTCACGCCACAGGAAAAATCCACACGGCACGATAAAATAACATAGGGTAGGTGGATATTTATTGTATTATATTATACTTATGTTTTTACTATTATTATAAATTTAATTCCAGGCAAACGCAAATATTTATTATACATCATCTGAACTTAACATAAACAATCTCAGGAATTGTTTTTAATTATAACAGTAGGTACCTATATGGTAATACCGTGATTAATGAATTAATTGAGTCATCTTTGAGTCAGGAGTGATAACACCGCTTGTAATATTGTTCAGGGAGATTTTATTAACCGTTCATAACTTTTTTCTTAATCATCATGTTAAATTAATTTTTTGCATGATCCTACCCTGTAATGTTAAGCATGTATCGAAATTATAAAAATATTTTTCTGCCAAATTCTTTTAACAATATTAACACAAATATTACAATTTATCGCTCTACAGTTTAATAATATTTGATAAATTGGTTAGTTTGCACGTGTGCTTTGTACTATTTGGTGGCTTTTTTCCAGTCATAACCACAAAACCCGGACGACGTGCTTTACATTTCACATGCGTTCCTCCTACCAACAATAACGAATTTTTTTTAACGTGGTTGTTGAGGAATGGACGAGGTGTTAAGAAAATCTCGTCGTAGGAGGAGGAAAATTTAGTAATTGGACTGTATTGTTGGGGAAGGAAGGTTGCGCAACTTCACCAACCTGCTGATGATGCGGCGTGACTTGTGCTGGAACCCTGGTGAAGCTGGCGGTCGTGAGACGCTGGCACAGTTTTTATGGATCTGGCGTTTTAAAGGACGCAGGCACAGGTCGCTTGAGGAAAGATTAGTTAAGCACTTCACTCGGTTGATGTTAGATTGTGTACTGATAACTTAATGTTTTTTCCGGCACTCACATGTAGAATTATTGTTACATGGAGTTCGCTAGGAAATGTAAAGGACGGGTAGGTAGATATGGATTTAGTTGAGAATCGGTCCGAACAGTGGTATTTATTGCATTTTAGCTATATTTATTTTATTTTTTTTATATGGGAGTTGCTTTATTATTTACCTTGCTCATAATATACAAGGTTTATATTTCAAAAAGTGGATTTTTAAGTATCGTTAAATTTATCTAACCTATTGGGTTCAGGAGGGATATACTAATGAGGGCTAATCAGGAACTTCTCAGCATTTGCTCACGTGGAGAGGAAACCACTTAAAACTTTACAGGAGAAGCCGGCCTGTTGGCAGTAGTTAACAGGCCTTCCGTTCCACTAGAGGAGTGTTCAGCATTTTTTTCCCTACTTTGGTTTATTTTACCAATAGTGCAGGCAATTGGTAAAAAAAAAATAGCTGGGATATTACTTGTACCCCCCTCAGGAACTAGGGTTTTTTTAACGTTCAGGCTCAGAAATTTTCAATGTTCTGAGGTTACTCGGCAAAGGAGAAAATAACCCGACTTTGATTCTCAAATTTCCTTCAGCAAAGATTTCATTGATACGGTAGTTGATTCTTGAAGTTTTTGCACACAAGGCCCTAGAAAGTACACAAATATTGATCGCGGCAAAATCTTACATGACACCGAGAACGAACCATAAGATGTTCATTCACATCAAAAATGATTCTAGAACAGTGATCGCCACACGGTAGCTCGCCGAGGCTTTTTCGGTGGCTCGCGTAGGATATTAAATTATCCTAGTAAATTTTATTATTGAACTCCGAAAATAAATAAAAAATACTCTAAATTTCAACGAAATGCTTAAAAAGTGGCCGCTGTAATATATTTTTTTAGCATAACAATTTGTGCATACAAAGTAAAATACTGAAGTGGTCAGCGATGTATTACGATTGATGCGAACTGCGTCGTACACTTTGTGTCTCTCTCGCTCATTTGTATCACCGCTTAGGTGAGAGTTAGGGAGTGAACGAGAAAGGGATAGCATCGTACGTCTTTATTGTTTCGAAATGTTTGTTGTGAAAATTTTCAAGAAGATGGCCCTTCATCAGAAAATTCTGATTTGTCGCTTAAGAGTGTTGCCTCAACTACATAATTTGTATGGTTTTTCGTCCCGAAAGAAAAGTATCCAATTTAAGTTAGAAATGCGCTCAAAATGAAGGCATTGTTTTGTTCCACCTACTTGGGGAATCAACGTTTTCCACTATGAAGGTTGTTAAGAGTACATATAGAAACAGACTCACAGATTTACATCTTGATAATTGCATTCAGATGGGAGTGACAAATTACTCACCGAGAATTGAAAAAATTTTGGAGGAAAGTGAGTGCCATTCTTTTCACTAATTATTTTTTCACACCTATTTTCAATTATTATTTTGTTTATAAAAAAATATTTAAAGTACGCATTATATGTTTTATTGTTAATCTGATGTTCTAATTTATTTAAACTAATATAAAAATTTTATGCATGGTACGATAAGAAAAGGAGGGAATTTGTATAGGTAGCTCACCCGACAAGTTCAATTTCTGAAAGTAGCTCACATCCTTATTGAATTTGGAGACCACTGTTCTAGAACATATAAATACGCACAAACAATCAAATACCAAAATTGGTTACCAATACAGTGTATTAGTATGTGTACAGAATTGGTAATAACTTGACGGTGGTCTTGGTGTGTGAGATTGGGGACAAACTTCCTTAGCATGTAAGCATTATGCAAGTAGGCGTAACAAAAATACATAATCTCCATAGGCGGTGATTATTTAGCCGCCTTGACTCAAATTTGAGGATGATATTATTAAGAAAGGATATCCTGAATAGTAATAAAGTTATCGTGAATAAAAAATATCAAAACGCCACATTTAATGGCAGTTATCCTGTGTAAAATCATTATATTCGATGTTTACATTAATAAAAATGCGTGTCCGGAAATCAAAATTTGTTCTGCGATATTTGACCAACAGAGACAGTTAACTAACAGGTGATCGTGCTGCCATTACGCTGGTGCATTAAGCGCTAACCATGCGTTTTAGCGATAGCAATTACAATTACATTAGCATGTAAAATTTATTAGCTTAGAACATGAATACTAAATTGCTCTAATTTTAAAATATGGATTGCCGAAATATGGCGTTTATTGGCAAAAATAAATATTACCTAAGTATCATTTACTTGCAATAGATAAAAAAAAATCTTAGTTATAAGATCTTTCGATCTTTATAAATTTTTTTTCAGTTTATTTATTTATTTATACTGCATATTTACAAAATATTTCCATGTCCAATATTCCAATTATAAACATCCAGTTAACTAATCAAACAACAATATTTTGAGTTTGTCCAAACTTTTGTAGACAAGAACTGGATTCAACTCCCTGGGGAGTTGTTAATATTAACATATTACAACAGAGATGAAAAAAATTTTAGAGACGGTAATATAGAAGTCTAGGCGCCCACAGGGCTTATGACCTGTCATTGGCTGGTATAAGTGGCCACTTTACATACTGTGTAACATTCGCCATTCTCCATTCATTAACATCTATAGTCCTTCAATTTTTTCAAATGTAAATGTTTGTGAAGTTAAAGAGCTGAAATCTTTATTTATGCGGTTGAGATTTATCTAATCGAATTGTTTCCCTACATACTAGGCAACGCCTGAAAATTTTTTTTCTTCAATTTCTATACATCTTCATGGACCAAGTGGATTTATCAACAATATTTTGAGTTTGTCCAAATTTTCGTAGACAAGTAATGGATTCAACTCCCCGGGGAACTGTTAATATTAACATATTACAACAGAGATGAAGAACACTTTAGAGACTTGTGTAAAGTGGCCACCTTAACCAGGTAATGACAGGTCACAAGCCCTGTAGACGTATATTACCTTATAGTAAACTTGTATATTACCTTCTCGTAAGTGTTTTTCAACTCTGTTGTAATACGTTAATAACTAATCTTATATAACCTAACCGATATCAAGGTTGATAACATTTTTGTATTTTTTAAGTTTTTTAAGGAAGATTTTTTAAATGTATTTTTATTACTGTAACTTATCCAAAAAAATCCTTTTATTTTTACGCCTGTAAGATTTTTTTAAGATTTTGAATTTTTAGCTTTTTTGATCATTTTTACGAATATTTAAAATAAGTTTTACCTCGCAATAAAATATTCATATTGTTATTACGCATAGGAAAATATTTTTAAAATACAAACATACTGATTGGCAATTTTGCTTCGGACCTTGGGTACTTGGTACTTCAGGATCTATCGAATCTGTTACAGATCCTTTTAAATACTATTAGAATGCCAATAATTTATTAAGCCAATACTAATGAGTTTGGCCGCCTAAGCGTATAACTACACTACACTGGCTCAGCATCAGGCATAGAAGAAACATTTACATTCTATCACTTCTCCACAATATTTTGAATAATCCCACTTCGCCTGTTTATCTGAGAGAGCTCTTCCAACCTTTATCACAACATGGGCTATCTCTTCGTTCTAGTAACGAGAGAACCCTTTTAATACCAATTCACTACTATAATTTTTTTGCCTCCGCTTTCACAGAAGTAGCTGCTCGATTGTGGGATAATCTACCCATTAATATTATTATATACATTTAAATCAAGATCGAAATGTCACTATCTACATTTTTTTTCTTTTCTTCTCCTTTTTTCTTTCCTTTCTTTCCTATCTTCACAGTATAGAATAGATTTTTAGTCAATTTATATTTCTGTTAAAAATTGAGTATATTAAGAAGAGACTTTTGACGTTTGCACGCTCATGAAGTTTCGAAAGGAAAAAAAATCACTATCGATCGACAATATCGACTTTATATTGAATTATATTGTGCGTGTTCATATTTTCAGGAGTTCAAAATACGATTAATTAAAATTAATCGACGATAATTTTGACGTTTAACTATTACGTATTAACAATGTTTTGAGTATGTCCAAATGCTCGCAGACTGGCTGGATTTCCTCCCTAGGGAGTTATTCATGTTTAAATTTGTTGCGGCAGAGAGGAAAAACATTTTTGCGAAAGGAATATGGAAGTCTAGGCATTTACTGGGCTTATGACTTGTCATTGGCTGGTTTAAGTGGCCACTTTACACAATCCAGGCAGCCTGCAAGCATTTGGACATACTCAAAACATTGTTGAATCAACTTTCTGGTAAAAGAAAAAGTACAAAAAATGGAAAATAGTTTTCAGGCTTTGCGTTTGCGTGAATTGGTTCAGCCGGATGGAACTTACCCACATGATAAAGGTTTCAGCTCTTTTACTTCACAAAAGTCAACCGATTGAAGAGTTGAGGAAATGTGGGTGTTTAAACATAGGCAGAATGGTGAATGTTACACAATGTGTGAAGTGGCCTCTTAAACCAGCCAATGACAGGTCATAAGCCCTGTAAATGCCTAGACCTCCATATTCCCTTCTCAAAAATGTTTTCCCTCTATGGTGCAACAAATTGAAATATTACGTATTAAGCTATTTAGCAATGGAAACCCGTTTCTATTTACCCCATCTGACGGAAAAATTTTCAAAAACGATTTCGAAAATCGAAAGAAAAAAGACTACCACAGCACTATTGTAATCTGTCATAAGTACCTTCTTTTATTGTGTGAACTGTAATATTCCTAGAATGTGTCTATACACCTAAAATTTATTTTCTAAAACTGAACGGTTTGGGTAATATAAGAAAAAGTTGCCATAAGGCAATATGCCCGCTCTTAAATTTATTTCCATTATAATTTTTACTGTGATTGTTTAATTTAGTTTTTTTTTTAATTTATGCATCAGAAGTGTTATAAAATTATTGCACTCGTACAACCCAGCCAGTATACTGAAATACAAAATAAATAAATATATAAAATAAATTTAGTAAATCAGTAGCGAAACTCATCATCACCATTTCGCTATCCGCACCCAGTGGTACATAGCGCACTGCTTATACTCGTTTTTTAGTCCAATTGCAGTGTATCTGAATCATTTTTGTTACTAGGAAGTATCAGTCAGTGCAAAAATGGTTCTATTTCATACTTATAAATGTTTTGTTTATCCACCCGGACACAAAACAACTAAACTGAATACGGTGATATATACCTAATTGTAAATAATTTTTATGAACAAAATATAAAATAAAATAGAGAATGTAAATTAATGAATGCCTTGACACAAGTTGTGATCGCCACGAAAAAAGAATTATGTAAAATATTAATAAAGTTAAAAAATAAGTGTGTATCAATATTTATAAATTGATTTATTGCTATTTCCACTCAGTTTATCTTGAATAATATCCGAGTAGAGGCATAGTTTTATAAGCATTGTTTTACGTAAGATGATCAATAAATTATTGATTAGAAAGAAAGATTACATGGCTGGTAGTTATTATTTCTCAATACTAAAAAGACCTCGTGCCAAAAAAGAAAGTTTACGTTCGAATCTTCCGTCATAATATTAAACGAGACCCGGCTTGTAAAAATTAAACAAAATAATAGCCATGGAAAACATTTTTTGAGAGGGTAATATGGAAACCTAGGCATTAAGAGGGCTTATGACTTGTCATTGGTTGGTTTGGCCAATGACCGGTCATAAGCCCATATTGCAACAAATTTAGAAAACAGTAAAAAATATAATTTTGGTCTTCCTCTAGAATAAATATTCAAATACAATAGTAATATAAAATAATAAACATTGCCATAAACAAAAACAGTGACAGAAAACTGATCTATGGGCAGGGAATATAATATGCACAATACATGCATGAATACATGAATACATGCATAATGTACATTTTTGGTCTAAGGAAATATGACCACATTTCTGATTATCGTAGGCAACTGAAATGGCTCAAAATCAGACAGCGGAGAGAATATCACTAAATTTCTAACGCTCCTATATACCTCCGTAAATTTTTTTAACGCTAATCAGTTCATGATTTACCCCTTCGTTCTAATTCTCAAAGCACTCTCTTAATACCCATCCACAATTCCTCTTTCTTATCTAACTCGTATGGTGTCCATGCGGCTCGACTGTAGAATCATCTCCAATCCACCATCAAAGATGTTACTACAGTTTCTCTGTCTGAAGAAACATCTCCTTGCTCTTCCTTAATCTCTCTTCCTTACCTCTTTCCTCCAATATACAATAGAAAAATTGACAATATTTATGTACATACTGTTTATTTACCTAATAAAATAAATAAATTAATAATTTTGCACCTGTGATTGTTTTTAAATAAATAATAAAAATTTGTCATAGATGCAACATATTGTAAAAATACAAAATGTTTGTATGCCTACACGTTTTGAAATAGTCAGAACAGTTAGGCCTTGCATGTAGGTATTGTTTGTTTGGGTCAGTTCGTGATTATTGGCTTTTTGGCAAACTCTTCCAAGTAACGTTACATTAGCTTTAGAATTACACACATAATAGTGTTATAATGGACATACGCATACATATGTACATGTACTTACTTAATATGTGGCCGATAACTATTGCAGAAACGCGTGTCACACTTTATAAATCTAAGCAAGCTTATTTTATTCTATCAATATTTCCAATACACTAATTGCATTATTAATGTTTAAAGCATTTATTTAAAAGTCAAACATTACAACTAATGCTAGTAAATATTATTGTTTAACTACGGCCGCGACTATGATGAGAAGCTAATGACATCATGCCTTCACCATGACGGTATAGTTGAAGATAAATTCGCTAGAGTGATAACGATAATACACTAACGACCCCCTACCTTCAAGTTTTGGGATGTACATCGATGTGTAACAAGGTGAAACGTACGTAACGGTACACATATCTACCCACTAAAGTGACATAGCTTCATTATGACGTCATAGTTAAAAATAAATTCTCCCGAGCGATTACGAAGATACACTACCGATCCTCCCACCATCAAGTTTTTATGTAAGTACATCGGTTTACACCGATGGGTCTAGGACCCCTCGATACGTTTATCTACGCATTAAAAGTGTCAAAAATTTTGTTCCGCGGAGCAATTTTTTCTTAAATTATGATTTATTAAAATTTTTCATCGATTTGAGGCCGGCACTTTTTTTATTAAAAGCCTATAAAAAATATGAGAGAGAAATAAGTAAATTTTGCGGTCGTATTAAATTCAGTTCAGTTTAATAAAACGAACGCTTAGATGCGTGGCTAGATTCTGCCCTATTTATTTATTTTACAGAAACAAACAGTTGCCAATGATATAATAACATAAAAAGATACGGTTTAAGGACAGACCAGCGAAGTTTCTAAATAAAAATCATACATATTAAATTGTGGTACAACAAAAGGGTATGTTTATGTGTATGTGGGAGTAAGTGTTCAGGTGTATGTAAGTGTGAGCATCATTAAATAGCAAGTGGGGTCGTATCGCAGCTAGAAAGAATCAGTCTCAATTTATTTTAAAATAAATTAAGGGGCGTGTTAAATATATCAATATATGAAAAGCATTATAGTTAGAGCAAGAACGATAGAGGAAAGAGTGTTGTGGATAGTAAGTGCTACAGACAGGCAGATAGAATAAATACTTATTTCTTGTCTTATTTCTTATCAACATTTATCAGCTCTTATGAGCATCTAGGAGTAAAATATTGCCACTATAAAAAATAAATTTAGTTATTACATTTCTTCCATCTGTTTTACTATCTTCCTGAGTGTACGTATCGAGAGTTAAAAGGGCCGGGTTTGTAATCGCTCGGTAGATAAATACAGAGGCCCGTTAAGCATACCGTCTTGGTAATTGTCAAAAGTCATTTAAAAATCAAGTTCAAGCGAGCATTATATGCTTGAATTGGGATTTATTGGAGTTTATAAACGCTTCGAACACTTTTTATCCCAGAAGCCCATTTAAAATGTATATGTGAAGTATTTGAAATTTTAACGAAGTTAGGAACGCGAACTAAATTTTTAAGCGCGGGCAGACTTTTGGAGACAGTACGAAGTATGCAAACTTGATTCTACGCGGCTTCTAGTATATTATAATATTTTTCCTAAAACTTACATTAAAACAAACACTGGTCTAGAAAGATGACTGAGGATTTGTAGGTACATTAAAAAAATTTATATTGTTAATATGTAAACACATACTTATATAACAAAATTTCTTAGCGTGGACAAACTTATTTTCCAAAAGTTTGTTTATTTTTTTCTTTTTCTCTGGTATTATGATCGTTGTTTTATATACAAGGTGTTCTTAAAACCCTGTCACATCCGAAACCACGATGATCAGAATGGGCAAGAAGACATATTAGCATATATAAAAAAATATTTAGAACAAATATTTTTTTAAAAATAATATATTTAAAAAAACAAACCGTTGCTTACTTTTGCATGGGAGAAGTAAGGGGAGCGCGGCGCAGTATCAGATTTCCTCCTCCCTCCTCCTCATTTATCCCCTGCAGAAGTAAGCAACCCTTTGCTTTTTTTGATTTATTAAAAAAAAATATTCGTTCTAAAAAAATATTTTATTGTGCCAATATGTCTTCTTGCTCATTCTGATCATCGGGGTTTCGAATGTGACAGGGTTTAATGAACACCCTGTATATGTTACTTTTTTCAAACATATTTAAATATACCTACATACTCGTATAGTACAGTGCGGTGCGTTCGAGTGTTTCATAACTCTTTGATGTGTTGGTGACAGATCGTATTTAAATAAAATAATATTCTAGTGTACCTACTAACACAAACGAAATGTGTATATTTACTTGGTTCACCAACAGCCACTAACACATTAACATGGGGTTATTAAGCATTAGAACAACTGTATACATGCATATTGCTGCAAATAGTGGTGTGTTTATTTTAAGATTTCCGTTAAAATAAGTACTTTTCTGGTAGTGTTCCAAATTCCATGCTTGAATACGAAAAGTATTCGAATGCAGTTACACGAATTACGTGACATGGGCGCAGCTTTAAAGATTACATCTTTCTTGGCCAAATACAAATAAAACGCACTACCTGTGTCCTGTGCCTAATCCATTATATTGGCAGGTCGCTAATGTTCTCGTACGTGATTTGCAGAATGGATATCGGAGGGATTCTTGACGAAATGGGATTCCAAACGCACAAAGACTATGAACTTATGGATCAGATATTAGAAACATCACTCCGCGTCGTTCCAACAGAAGCACAATATAACTGACTTAGTTAAGTTAAGTTAAGTTAGTTAGTTAAGTTAACACAAGCTAACTCAATACAAATAGTTAGGTGAATATGCAATGAAGATGAGGAAACACTTATGCACATTATATGTGAATGTGATTCTTTACATCATAAAAGCAGCCGCATCCTCGGAGGACCGCTGGTTAAACCTGAGGATGTTAAAAAGCTCGCCCTTACCTAATAACCGATCCTTTACGGATCTAGGCTTGGAGGGGGAGATTTGGCAAAATGAAAACTCTCGCTTTTCACACCGTAGCGAGGCTCTTTAAAGACCTGGGCTTGGAGGGCGAGAACTTTTCATGTGGACCCGTCACAATAGATCTTCACAGGTCACAGTGACGTCAGGAGCATGTATAGTACTGACCCCCACCGTTAAAAATAAAAATAGGTCGGTAATCAAAGGTACTTGGTTATTCTTCTTCCTGGCACCGTCCCATCTCATTGCCTGGGTAGGCTGTTAGGGAGGGCTTTTCCTACTTTTATCTAGGCCGTTTCTCGGCTGGATTCTGTAACATTAAGTTATCCAGGAGTTATTTGGCCTTCCTCTGGATTACTGTCGGGGAAGATCCATAAACATTGCCTTCTTTACAGTGTGGTCTGATTGTCTCCGTCTTATATGGCTGTACCAACTCTGCTGCATCTCATACGATTAAGGTGTGGAAAGTGATTGAAATCTCAAATCAGAAATTTTTAAATCCCCTGAAAAATAAACGCATGAAACTTACATAAAAACTAGCGAAAATGCCTTTGCTGTCATACTCCGTGCGCCTGTTACAGATATTTTAATAAAAAATCCGAAAACATTTTTTAAAAATCACTAAATGCCTTAAAACCACTTCCGAGTAATAAATCTTTGTGAATATTTCGAAACGCTAGACCGCCCATCTCCATACTATTGCAAGTTTTGACTCGCGGCATGCCGTGACGTTTGAAAATAATTTAATATTTAATAAAAAGAAAATAATCCTGACATATTAGAGTATCGAGGGATTTTTAAATTACAAATTAAAAAATATTTTTTATTTTACTAATAAGTACAAAATTATTTTTTTACTCGACAATATTTCATAGACCCTTATTAATTAAAAATTATTCGGATGTGACAGGGTTTAAAGAACACCCTGTTGAAGCACATTATAATAAAAAAATTGTCATTTGTTTTTTTTTCAATTCTTCCATTACTACAAAATGTGAAAAGTGACCAATTTAAACCAGTCAATGAGAGGTGATAAGTCATTAGCCCCTAACTATTTCATATTACCTTTTCAAAAAGTTATCTATCTTTGTCAAAATATTTATCAATAAAACATTGGCATCCCAATGTTTATTAAATGGGGTCCTGTAGATAATCTGTAAATCTAGTATTAAATGAGTTAGAAAATGATATTAGATCCTGCGCAAAATCCTGTGCCGTTTCTGTACAAGAACTCTTGTGACAATTCCTGGGCTATTTTATTTGTTGTTTAACACGGGGAAGTTTCTGGAATTAAAAATTGCGCGTAAGCAAACGAAGTACGTTGATGTTTCCGGCGCCATGATAGATAAGTTTCACAGTTAACAAAACGAGCTATCTTGTGACGACGCGACTAGTGACAATTACTGATCAATAATCAATATCAGTTTTCTTAAATAACATGGACCGTGAACTTTATTGAAAATCACTTTTTCTGGAAAAGAAAGGCAAGCGATAAGTGAAAAATGCAGTGAAACAAATAAGACCGAGGATAAATAAAGTGACCCGTATTTTCTCCCTGGATTATGGCAGTAAAGCAGTGATTTTTTTAAATACTAGATATTTACCATTGCCGTGTCCTTGATGCTTTGTTTTTTGATAAATTGTTTTTTATAAGAACTAAGACCATACTAAAACCCTTAAAAGCGTCCAGTTTTTTCGTTGTCTTCGGATGCACGGTATACAAATATGATAACTATTTTTGAAAAACGCAAAAAACACCTACACAAAAAAATATTTTGATAATCTTTATTATGTTAACTTTGTTAAATGGCTAATTTAAGGCATGTTTCATATTTTATAAAATGTTTCCCTCGGCACGGGACACCCCAGTGACGGAACATTATTCTGTAAAAAAAAAGAAAAAAACAATGTAAAAGTATAAATTAATAAATATAATACGAGCCTAAAGAATAAACATAATATCCGAGTAACGAGTATATATTATATATGGGTACTGATAGCGATTTTATTGATAAATCAGAATGCATGTCTGTGTATCTATTACCTGCTGGATTATTGACCTGAAACGTGTCGAAATATTTTAGAAGTATCAATAAGTGGCACGCGCCTTGCTACAATAAACATGATAATACTGTAAGTAGTTGTAGTTTGCAGTTCCAGTTGATAAATGTTCAAAGTTGTAACGTACTTACATGATCACAGTAATAATATGGCCCCCGCTTATAAAGTCGCCCTTACGGACAAAAACCATTATATGATTACACTGGGCAACAATAAAAAAGAAAAATATGAATTTGTTTGTATTTATTTTAATTTAAGAAGGTAAACATGAACAGAAAATATAAAAAGAAAAATAATGGAACCCGCTAAACCGCGAATCCGACTTGTCGGCTTGTGATTCTTATAATATTTTTTTCTGAAGAAGGTCAGCCCCAAAGTAAATCGAATATGAAAAATTTTGTTGTTCTCGCGCGCGGGAAAAGCTAGAGCATTAAATTGTACGGCAAAAGTTCCTAAAAATATATTTTAATAAAAATGAACTGCGTCACTAGTTCATATGAATCAACCGATGATAAGAAAGTTGTGTAAGATTTTCGGTTTACGGTACGTCAGCGGACCAATCGGCAGAACTGACCGAGAAAAAACAGAAGAGAACTTGAGCCGTCACACGTGGAGTCATTTCAGGAATAAAATTTTAAAAAATCATAGCGCTGATAATAGGACACACAAATTTTGGCCCAGTTTTTTTATCAAAAAAATTATTTAAAAAACCACTAAACTTCCCCATTCAGAAATTATATTGGTTTTTCCCCATCACAGAAGGTTTCCAATATATACTCGTATGCATTTATAATTACAAACATTTTAATATTTTCTGCATTCTTAACTGCACGATATTCGAACATTCTGACTTACCTAGAAACTGTAAGTAACATTTTTAAATGCTTGCCAAGCTGTATTCTCCAGTAAATTCCATAGTTCCTCAAACTTTTCATCATGCATTTTGCATTAGTGATCGTATTTGTAGAGGCACCAATATCTCCTATTTATTTTTTGCATCACTAACCTTAGAAAATTTCTGTTTGAGGTACGTGAAACCAGGAGTATTGTCTGTGGCTTTGATGGAAAAATACGGAATACATTTTTAAAAAAAACGAAAAAAAAAAAACTGCATTAAGTACAGCTATTGGTACTCGAGGAACAAAAATCATGTTCTTCAGTGTTATCATCCACGAAGTTAGCTACGGTTTACAGCAATACAATGGGGCCGTAGTACCTACTCAAGCCGAGAATTACAATAACAAACCGAATCTGTCCGTTACAAGTTTGTTATTAAACCAAAGATCAAAGCAAACATTTGGAACGCAATTGTTCTATGCAATAGAGAGCAGGGCATGTCTATAAGCGGCAGCGAATTACTTCTCTGAGCATACATGTGCTATATAAATAAAGGATAACGTGCTTACCCTATTGCAAAACTTATCGCCCATTGAACTCACAGTGAAAACATTTAACTGTTTAAAACAATAGTTTTCTATATTTTACTCTCAAATAAACAAGCGAAGTGGGATTATTTAAAACATATTCTAGATATAAATGCAAATGTTCATGTTAAACTGTACCATGCGTGAGATATATCGCTTGTGGCGTCTGAAGGGTTAAGATTAATATATTCGTGCATCATGACATTTCCCACTATGGCATCTGGCTATATCAGGAAGTCCAATAACCTAAAACGCACATTTATTCATTAAAAAAGTTGTTATTGTTGGCGTAAGCGGAAATGCGATAAATTACATCTAAGTTCTCGCATTGATTAAGCGATCCGTGCTTCCCATCAGCTTTCCTACAGTTTCCATCAATGCTTATACAATGAAAAAATATATATACCATAATGGGACATAAACTGCATTCACCTTGTATTCAATACCTATGAATTCTTTTTTACATGATATTTATTTTTATTCTTGAGTTTTATTTCATAGATATATAAACGGCTTAAGGCAATAACAACAATCATTATCATCATAATTTTCCTATCCGCACCCAGTGATGCATAGGGCACTGCAGTGTTTCTCAATTTGGCTGTTAACGAGCCAACAACTATTTACAGAAGGCAGGCTCATCTCCTCTCGATTTTCTTTTTCAGATTTGTGTCCTGTGAATTTCCTTGAAGCGTAAACCACTCGCCTAGGATGTTGGTTCTTTTTAACGCACATAACTTCATCCACCAGGGCCCCGATTACAATGGAAAGTTAACAGTGTTATCTTCGACTGACTATAAAGAAAACCCGATATTTGCGTACGAAAATGAGTATATTTGCATGAAAATTTAAAGTATATTCGTCGGTAACCTATAAGTGCACACGTTTAGAAGATAAAATTGTATTCATATTCCGCTTTTCATACAGAAAACTTAATTTTACTTTGTAGATAAAATTGAAGATAAATGTTAACTTCCCATTGTAATCGGGGCCCTGGACAGTGATAATATGTACATACTTACTTACTTGGTAAAATTATTGATGATCGCTGAATGTCCTTATCATGTTGTATATTATTAATCATAATTCTTGCAATAACTAAATAATAAAACAAATTTGTTTACGAAATTGAGAAATATATTAAAATATTGCAGTGGGATTTATGGTTTAACTACCTGCCTACCCATTAAAGATTGTTCATGTAATGATGTAATAAACTATTCGGTTCTTGTTTCGCTTTTCTAACTCCGATTAAGTTTTTTCAATCCGATAATTATAGATACGATCAGAAAAAGTTAAATATGCAAATCACGTTCTTAATAACCACGTTCCGAACGAAAAACTTCCTGGACGTAGCAGTCGCAAATTCAGCGGTAACATATGAAAATCAGCGGACGACTTGTCATATAATTATCTCTAATATTCAACCACTGTAACAGTGGCCCACTTATTAACTATTCGTAAAGTAACAAACGGTGATTGAAACACTCGAAGAAAACTAATATCCATCGAGTTTTCATCAGATTGGTCAACACAAAGACATTTTGAACAGACGGGGTGAGGTCAGAAACGTCTAATTTTGGCTTCAGATCACGATCTGACAAGCGATTCATTGTACCGTTCCAGTAAAAAGGACGCGAAGGTGACAAAACTAAATATATACGTATTTATTGTGATGGCGTAGGTACTTGCGCGTATTGTTTCTGCGCTGATTTGCATGTGTGTATCTTCGGCTTGTAATTTTCTGTGGTTATTCAGATTCAAACATTCGAATGCGATTGTCCTCTGTCTCGCGTTCTATAATCAAAAATATTTTTGCAGGCTTTCATTCGAACGCTTTTCTGAGAGGAAAGCGTTTTTAAATGTAAACAGTGCGTTGGAATTTTTAATTTTGCGTTGGGAATTTTCTAACCAGTTTTTTATTTTATTTTATAGAGTTCCTATCCGTAATACGCGTCGTGTTAGTTTAATGCACTATTTTCAACGTAATAAATATTAACTGGCGTGGAAAATAGCATTGAAGTAGTACATAAAATTTGACGTAACACACGAGTTTACCGCGAATTCGTTACAACAAAACTCGCGCTGCTATTGCGGCAGTTCGCGTTTACTCATTACAGAGAGAGTAGTTTTTTTTGTTACTATTTCTTAGTTTACTCGGGCAGTTTGTTTCGAGTGATTGTGTTTTATCTAAACTAATACGAACCGGTTAACTAACAATCTAATCGTCGTGTGATTTGTCAACAATAATAAACAGCTAACGATGGAAATGGTGATAGTTTAATTTGTTTTAGTAAAAAGTTAAAGGATTCCTCAAAAATGGATGATCGTTATTTAGGATTGACTGAGTATAAACGGAATAAGTTGAGAAAGTTCTTTTCTACGAGTTGGATATCAGATGGATACAATTTACAGGTAAGCTGTTACACTTTTTGCCTAAATAAACCATCAGAGGCTGTAAATAATTATCAACTACTTTTATACAATAATATACCAAGATGTTTATTTTTAAAAGGGAACAATACATCATGTTTAGAGCTTGCTCATAACACAATTTCCATTTTTTTATGAGATTAATAATTGAAAGGCAGATTGATAATATTAACTAATGTAAAAAAATCAAATTAAATAAAAGAATTTAACGAATTGCTAGATGCGGTGTGCATAAAAGGGAGAAAACAAAAAATAACAAGAATTCAAATAAACAGATTTATATCATTTAAAGATTATACCATACATATTATATTATCTTACAATTATTCATATTACGAGTATTCTATTTTAATCTATATTTACGCCTGAAAAAAATTCATGTATAAATTTCAAATACTTGATACAAATAATAATGCATCTTTAAAATCATTTCCTTACAGCACCTAGCGGTGTGTAGAGCACTGCATCGATGCATAAACCGTAGCGTATCTCTATATATATTTTATAAATGAAGGCAAGATAATCAGTCTAACGCTTCGAGTGCCAGCCAGTACAGAGACTATGAAATACTCTAGCCTAAAGGCACATTTTAAAAGTGAATACTTTAATTCAATTCAATTCATTTATTTTAAAATAACACATACATAACAAACTAAAATTCAAGACGCATATATTATAAAAAGAAAAAAATACAGGAAAGAGGCTCTTGTCAAAGTAGTAGGAGAATCCTTTATGTTGTCAACCTATCGGTAATCGAACCTGACGCCTTTTGCGTGGATAGGCAAACGCGCTGACCATTAGACCACGAAGCGGCATATTAAATACCCACATCTATATAATTTTCTACGAAACTATTTTTTAGTGGTAAAATACTTCCTATCCAGTATAAAATACTATTTTTTCCAGTCCAGTATAGAAAAATTTTTCTTCGACATCATTCAAAAATGTTATTTAAAAAGATTGACATTGTGTTACTAAAAAAAAACCTGGAATGAAGATTTAATAATATAATATTGAAATCAATGGACTTCAGACAAACTTATAGAATCGGGTTGTGGTCCCGTGGCTAGTGTCTCGGACTCACGGCTCAAAGGTCCATGGTTCGAATCCTGCTCTACCCCAACTTGATTCCAATTTTATAATAGTGATTTAATTACAACTCGTTGAAAATGGCCCTTAAAATGAAATATTTGAGTAAATTATAAGAACCCAAATATTTATTTATAAATAAAAATAAAATTGTTTATATGATTTACAGATTTTCGATTTTTCGTTTAATGAATTATTTCACTATACATATGTATTGCAATGGAATGTATTGTTAAGAATGATCCAGTTAATTTTTTGGATCAAGGGGATGTGTTATGTAAAATACAATGTGGATTCAGAACCAATCAATCCTGCGAAATGGCTAATATAATAACCTTGTTTTAGAAGACTAGAAAGAGTAAACCGACAAAAAAGTTCGTAATTGCAGTTTTCTTGGACCTCAAAAGAGCCTTTGAAACAATTGACAGAGAAATATTTTTTTGATTGAAGAGAATAGGAGATGAGAATAGAATGGTTCAAAGAGTATCCGAGTGACAGATTCCAAATAACAAAAGTGAATGACGAAGTTTTTGAGCTGCTAAAAATAGCTTGGGAGTACCACAAGGATTTGTTCTCGGAACAATTTATTTATTTATTATTTATTTATTTATACTTTAACATCGTTTGTATTCTTTTTTTATACAGATTAATGTTCCCTCACTGGGGTGTCCCGTGCCGAGGGAAACATTTTACAAAAATGTGAAACATGCCTAAGATAATAATATTTAACAAAGTTAAAAAAATTAACAAAATAAAAAACAAAAATATTCATAAAAAACATAAACAATTTATATAGACTAATTGATAAAATTCATAAACAGTTATATAATTATTATAATTATATTTATTATACGCATTGATGACATTGTAGAGACATTTAATTATTCTAAAATAAAACTCTTTGCAGACGATGCCTTGATATATACATCGAGAGAGGAATAATGGGCAAATTGAATCATGATCTAAATAATGTATTTCCATGGCTAAAAAATAATTAATTAAAATGAAATATAAACAAAACAAAATATATGAATATGGGAAAGAAAATAATAGAAGTAACGCCGTCAATTGTAGTAGACAATGAAAAACGGTATGAAGTTAGTGAAATTAAATATTTAGGTGTAATGATGGATTCCATACTTACATTTCATCAAAATACGTAAAAGATTGCAAAAATATTTTCAATTTTGGGAAGAATTGTTGATAAGAATTCATGCAAAATTATATATTACGCAATTATTGAACTACGCAATAACTACTGTAACAGCATATTATTTTTTTATAAAACCAAGAAATTTTAAACAAACTAACCATTATTACAAAACAAAGCTTTCAAAATTTAAAATTTAGGGGACAGATTTTAGACTTGAAATATTTATATAAAATAATTACATTTTGTTTAGAGAATGTACCCCTGAATATCCCCAGTCGGCAATTGAGATCATACACATTTTATCTTCCAACCTTCAATAACAATATGGCGCACTTTAATGCATTATCGCGTATGTTAAGATTGTATAATAATGTAGAAAGTAATGCTGATATTAATATCTTTAGCGATACATTAATAATTATAGGAAAACTGTAACGCAATTTATAAAATCAAATGGTCACTTATGTTAGTTAGGTGAAATAATTTGTAATAACCTATAAGTAATAATTTATTGTAATAACTTGTAAAACAATCATAGAATCCATTTAACTTGCAAATTAAAAAAAAATATCTGTTATAAACTTTTTTTTCTTTATTTGTGCATGCTGTGTTCTCATTTTATTGATGAACAATACCTAAAATAACAATTTGTTATAATTTTACTAATGTCATACTTATGTATTGTTTATTGTTTGTGAACTAAAATAAAATTTTAACAAATTTAAAAAAAAAACTGATACCTAAGTGCAAATTTGATGTTAAATAAATTAAAAGTACTAACATATAGGCAAAGAATCTTTTATGATACGATGATGTTCGTTCATAATATTTATTTTTTTAACACAGAATTATAGTTTTTTTTTATCAAACGTGATCACAATACAAGATAAAATGTAAAAATAAGACTCCCATTTAGGAATAAGGCGAAGTCACAAAATTCTATTTTATCTAAGGCAGTAAAATAATATTATGAAATGGGAAAAAAACATTACTTAAAACTGAAGCGGTGACGTTCTTAATAACAGATCTATGGTTTCATAATAAGATTGGCCGACACTTAAATTGTTAAAACATTTATTAAATAATCCTAATGAGACATATGAATCTCATATACAGCCAACAATTTATCTCTACTTGAGGCGTTTTTGGGAAAGTGGGTACTTTTTTTCTTACCGCCTATTTTTTATAAGTTTCGTGTTTCAAAACTCACATTTATAATTGGTAATATATTCGAATTAAGATTGCAAGTTAACCATTCTCGGTGAGTAAGTAACTGGGTTGGCTATTATTACTGCTTAGTTAATAATATGCAGATAATATACTAGTGTGACTCATTATATACCCTAATTATATCAGAAGCATTACACCTAGAATTGAATATAAAACTAAAAAATACTAAAAAGAAACCAATGTCATGATGATGAGTGGTTAAGTTTGCGCGTGTGCTTGCTAACATACAGAAAGGAAGTTAAAACTTTAAACAGATCGTCGCGCGTTGGGATCGTCAAACTACGACGCATGTGATTTTCTTCAACCTTATAAGAGAGTGGTTTAATGATTTTTTTGGACACTACGTCATAACTTGATGAAATCAAAAGTACACAATTTGATACTCGCGTTGGTTATATATATAATATGTACATATTTTCAAACCTAGAAAATAAAGGATTTATGTGACTTTTTCAAAATCAAATATAAAAGAAAGCCCGACGATTTTTTTTAATAGAGTCTTTATTCAATAAAATATACACATTATTACAATATTAATGCATTATAAAGAAAACAAAGTAATAAAATATATTTTGTCCCTACAAACTATTCGATATTAGTTTTTCATCGGGTGCTCAGACATTAGTTTTAATTAATAATCAAATAAAAAGAGCACAGACATAATACTGTATACGCATAAAAAAATAACATTAAACAAATTAAAAAATGAACAAATAAAAATTGTTTGAATAATTATTTTTTTTAAGTAAGAAAATAGAGTAAAATAATACAATTAAAATGAAAGAATAGCAATTTATTAGAATATATTTTAAATATAAGAAAAAAATAAACACATATATAAATAGTGTGCTCATAAATGTAATCAAAACAAGATAAAAAATTAAACACAGTAAATCAAAAATTTCAATTCATATCTACATAAAAAAATTAAAATCATAAAATTAAAAGTACCTATTAAAATTAAGATCTAAAAATGTAAATAAAATAAGAAAGAAATAAAAGAAAGGGTTAACCTAAGAAAATAACAAAAATGTATTCAATGAGAGATAAAAAAATGTTTTACATAAATAATGAGTCAATATAGGAACGTTCTGTCTACTAACCACATACGTAATAAAAACATAATTTTATTTTTACTATGACATGTTTTCATGTCAAGTGGCAACATATTAGGTATTTTTGGAACAATATAATACAACGTACGTTGTCCATATTTATTTATTTATTTATTTATTGGAACAACCAGGCCATCAACAGGTGTAAATCTTGTTAGATAGCTGTGATCTAATTTTTTTTTATATTTCGAGCTGAACATCTGTTGGATAATCATTTTGCTCCATAAAATACCCTTAACTGGTAAAACATTTCATTCATTATACATAAATGGAGTATTATTTCTCCGATTGTATACATAATTGGGTGCAATCAATTTGACAAGTGCATTTTGAACATATTTAATGTTTGTTGCACAAGAATGTCCTCAGGCGGTGATCCCGTATCTTATTATAAATTCTCCCAGAGACAAATATACTAATCTAAGTGTGGAGAGAGGAACTCTAAACTTTAATTTGTGCAGTTGATTAAAGACGGATATCAACCGTTTGCATGTTTTCATAACATGAATATTCCAATTAAAAAAGCAATCAATAGTTAAACCTAAATAAACATATTCGTCCACAATGTCTAATTTATCGCATAAGCAAACTCTATCAAAGGTAGAGTTATGAAGGCATTCAAAATTATGAGTTACAATAGGTAACATATTTATTTTGGCATGTGGCGATCTAACATGCATAAATTGACTTTTTTTGGCACTAATTAAAAGGCCCGCATCATGGCACCAAATTTGTAAGATGTTAAAGTCATCCTGCAACATTTCAGTACATTTATTAATTTCACTTTGCGAAACAACTAGATCAATATCATCTGCATATACAAAGTGTTAAAAATGTGAAAAAATATTTTTAATGAATGAAACATATATTCTTTACAATATGGGTCCTAATATGGAACCCTGGGATCGGAATATGGAATCGTTCTTGTTATTAATTTACTAATTGGCTCGTGGGACCTCAATCGACTGGTTGACTCGTGGGAACTCAATTGACTGGTTGGCTCGTGGGACCTCAATTGACTGGTTGACTCGTGGGACCTCAATTGACTGGTTGACTCGTGGGACCTCAATTGACTGGTTGACTCGTGGGACCTCAATTGACTGGTTGACTCGTGGGACCTCAATTGACTGGTTGACTCGTGGGACCTCAATTGACTGGTTGACTCGTGGGACCTCAATTGACTGGTTGACTCGTGGGAACTCAATTGACTGGTTGGCTCGTGGGACCTCAATTGACTGGTTGACTTGTGGGACCTCAATTGACTGGTTGACTCGTGGGAACTCAATTGACTGGTTGGCTCGTGGGACCTCAATTGACTGGTTGACTCGTGGGACCTCAATTGACTGGTTGACTCGTGGGACCTCAATTGACTGGTTGACTCGTGGGACCTCAATTGACTGGTTGACTCGTGGGACCTCAATTGACTGGTTGACTCGTGGGAACTCAATTGACTGGTTGGCTCGTGGGACCTCAATTGACTGGTTGACTTGTGGGACCTCAATTGACTGGTTGACTCGTGGGAACTCAATTGACTGGTTGGCTCGTGGGACCTCAATTGACTGGTTGACTCGTGGGACCTCAATTGACTGGTTGACTCGTGGGACCTCAATTGACTGGTTGACTCGTGGGACCTCAATTGACTGGTTGACTCGTGGGACCTCAATTGACTGGTTGACTCGTGGGAACTCAATTGACTGGTTGGCTCGTGGGACCTCAATTGACTGGTTGACTTGTGGGACCTCAATTGACTGGTTGACTCGTGGGAACTCAATTGACTGGTTGGCTCGTGGGACCTCAATTGACTGGTTGACTCGTGGGACCTCAATTGACTGGTTGACTCGTGGGACCTCAATTGACTGGTTGACTCGTGGGACCTCAATTGACTGGTTGACTCGTGGGACCTCAATTGACTGGTTGACTCGTGGGAACTCAATTGACTGGTTGGCTCGTGGGACCTCAATTGACTGGTTGACTTGTGGGACCTCAATTGACTGGTTGACTCGTGGGAACTCAATTGACTGGTTGGCTCGTGGGACCTCAATTGACTGGTTGACTCGTGGGACCTCAATTGACTGGTTGACTCGTGGGACCTCAATTGACTGGTTGACTCGTGGGACCTCAATTGACTGGTTGACTCGTGGGACCTCAATTGACTGGTTGACTCGTGGAACCTCAATATGGGTCCTAATATGGAACCCTGGGATCGGAATATGGAATCGTTCTTGTTATTAGTTTACTAATTGGCTCGTGGGACCTCAATCGACTGGTTGACTCGTGGGAACTCAATTGACTGGTTGACTCGTGGGACCTCAATTGACTGGTTGACTCGTGGGACCTCAATTGACTGGTTGACTCGTGGGACCTCAATTGACTGGTTGACTCGTGGGACCTCAATTGACTGGTTGACTCGTGGGACCTCAATTGACTGGTTGACTCGTGGGAACTCAATTGACTGGTTGGCTCGTGGGACCTCAATTGACTGGTTGACTCGTGGGACCTCAATTGACTGGTTGACTCGTGGGACCTCAATTGACTGGTTGACTCGTGGGACCTCAATTGACTGGTTGACTCGTGGGACCTCAATTGACTGGTTGACTCGTGGGAACTCAATTGACTGGTTGGCTCGTGGGACCTCAATTGACTGGTTGACTTGTGGGACCTCAATTGACTGGTTGACTCGTGGGAACTCAATTGACTGGTTGGCTCGTGGGACCTCAATTGACTGGTTGACTCGTGGGACCTCAATTGACTGGTTGACTCGTGGGACCTCAATTGACTGGTTGACTCGTGGGACCTCAATTGACTGGTTGACTCGTGGGACCTCAATTGACTGGTTGACTCGTGGAACCTCAATATGGGTCCTAATATGGAACCCTGGGATCGGAATATGGAATCGTTCTTGTTATTAGTTTACTAATTGGCTCGTGGGACCTCAATCGACTGGTTGACTCGTGGGAACTCAATTGACTGGTTGACTCGTGGGACCTCAATTGACTGGTTGACTCGTGGGACCTCAATTGACTGGTTGACTCGTGGGACCTCAATTGACTGGTTGACTCGTGGGACCTCAATTGACTGGTTGACTCGTGGGACCTCAATTGACTGGTTGACTCGTGGGACCTCAATTGACTGGTTGACTCGTGGAACCTCAATATGGGTCCTAATATGGAACCCTGGGATGGGAATATGGAATCGTTCTTGTTATTAATTTACTAATTGGCTCGTGGGACCTCAATCGACTGGTTGACTCGTGGGAACTCAATTGACTGGTTGACTCGTGGGACCTCAATTGACTGGTTGACTCGTGGGAACTCAATTGACTGGTTGACCCGTGGGACCTCAATTGACTGGTTGACTCGTGGGAACTCAATTGACTGGTTGACTCGTGGGACCTCAATCGGGGGAGCTCTTCAGATATTGATTTATCAATTTTCTTGTCGCAAATGTGTAACATTTGAGACACGTTTTCAGAGAAATACTCGGCAAAATCATTCGAGACCTTTTCAACGTTATCATCATTGTTAAAAAAGTAACTTTTAATAACGTCGTCACAGTTTGTTTTAGATTTTCTCCCCAGTATACTGTTACATTCGTCCCATGTCTTTTTAACATCATTGAAACAATTTTGAAGTCTCTCATTGTAATGTGCGATCTTAAATTTATTAATTTTTATATTTAGATTGTTCCGCAACCTTTTATATTCCTTTTCGTAATATTTATTGCTAGGTGTGCTTTTCCATTTCTTAAATAATACGTCTCTATATTTGATATCATTCAATATTTCATCATTCACCCAATCTTTAACTGCGTGAGGTCTGGTTTTATTCTTATATGAAACTAGAACTAAACTATCCTTATATATTTGAAAAATTCTCACTAATTTTATTATATAATGCGTTGACATCATTTTCTCCTAGGAGGGCATGCCAGTCATATTTTATAATGTGTCTATCTACACACTTTTGTGACAGTATGTACGTTGGTTTATTTTTTACAGCATTTAGATAGTTATTATTAGCGGCAAATTAAAAACTAATAGCTGTCGTATAATGATCAACTATTATGTATTTCGCATACACAGGCACGTATACTTGTGGAGAACGCCTCTCGCCGCATACCACCTTCCTTTTTTGAAATATATCTTAAGTATATATGGTCTATACATGAGATAGTAATTCCATTACTAACTATCGCTTCCCTTGTGACGTCGGAGATACATTTTTCTAAAAAGTTATCAGGTTTTTATATGAGATGGTTATCGGGTCAAATTTATTCAAAAGATTTAAATTAATATCTCTTAAGAACAATAAGTTTTCATTTTTATTTATACTATCTTTGAGGAATGTTGATATTTCACTTAAGAACCCCTGTTTGCTAAGATTTGGGGGTCTATATATTGCCAGGATATGTACATTGCTTTTATTAGGTAAAGTCAATGTCCCAAATACATTTTCGAAAAAAGTGGTTTGTGATGTTTTTTTATTAAAATTTAACCTCTTACTAATATATAGCATTATTCCGCCACTCTGTTTATTAGTTCTGCAAAAATGGAAAGAATTATACTCCGATATATAAAAACAGGTTTCATGTTCCTTAATCGCAATTTCACATAGCATTAGAACATCAATAAACTGTAAGCAGTTCTTGAAATATGCATGGAATATATCCCAATATTTACATACTAAGCAAATATATAACTGTGCACAAGTAATTTTATTATTCAAACGCTTATTACTATTAATTAATTCAATGAAATCTTATAGTTTACTAACTCTCATATATTCGACGTCGCTCTCGTAATCTATAAATTCAAGACTCATGGCAAGATATTCCGTTTCAACATAATACAATCCATCATAATATAAATATGTTCACAGTGTTTAAGATTTTTAAACCTAAATAAAATATAGAAATATACTTGTGACAGTTGTAGTTAATAAAAAAACATAATACTTCATACAAAATCAGGTAACATAATATGGTTCAAAAACAACCATATCAATGAAATTGGACTTAAAAATTCTATGCAAGCAAACTTGTTCATTAATTAATTTTTGATATGAGGATATATGAAGTAATACTATTTTATATGTTTTTCCGTTTATTATTTTCTACTGTAGTACCTTGAATTATATAAGGACATTCAATCCATCTTATCTTCACATTCGTTTGAAAATACCCTAACAAGGCGAAACAATTGTCACGAATTTTTTGTTGTTAAAATAAAGTGTTCAGTAGACTCAAATCAGTGTTTGATTTCTAATATTATAAGTTTAAATATGGAGTTCTACAAAATAAACACCAAATCAATCAACAAGGAATAACCATATACTATTATTAAAAATGTCCAACAATAAAAAAAAGAAAGTATGTATGTTACATCTATTATACCTATAAAATAAGAAAACACGTATTTGAAAACTTTTAAAACTAGTACTTGTTGAAGAAATTTATGTTTATTATAAAATATAAGTCTCATTAAATTGTATATGAATATCAGTTGATTTAGTTGCACATCCACCAAATTCATGTAAAAATATTTACACGTACGAGTATGTTCACTAAAGTAAAAATAAAAAATGAGGCGTGAAATCAGTTCAAGGATTAAAATGTAAACACTAGATAATATAAAAATTGTCCTTGATGTAGTAGGATTTAAGTGTTTTTTCATCACGCATCATTGCATCAATAACATTCGTATTAAAATATTTACATATCATATAATTATATAATATGATTTTACATTTTTTTTGCACCACAACAGGCCAGGAGGCCTAATTACAGTGGTGAATTACATCACAGAGCACCCAGGCTTGAGAAAAATCACATTTTTAATTTTTGTGTTCTTACCGGGAATCGAACCCGGAACCTTCCGTGCGTGAGTCAAGCGTCTTGACCACTACACCACGGAGGCCGCCAATGATCAATTATACGATCAAAGATAATTCCATATCCCGGTGTAGCGAGATTAGAGACTTGGAAGTTATTCTCGATAATAGATTGCTGTTCGGGTCTCATTTAAATTCTATTGTTGAATAAGCTTACCAAATGCTGAGCTTCATTTTAAGAATTTCCAAACCTTTTAAAAAACCAAATACATTAAAAACTTTACACAACACTTTTGTACGCAGTTATTTGGAGTTTGCATCAGTTGTGTGGAGCCCACAATACATAGGAAACAAAGAAAGGATTGAAAATGTTTTACGAAATTTTTTTAAATACCTAGATTATAAAAACAATAAAACGCTTTGTACTTACAGCCAATCTGACAAACAAAATGGATTTTTTACCCTTAAAAATAGACGCACTGTATCTGAATTATGCTATTTACATAAATTATTAAGTAATAAAATAGACTCTTTTAACCTACTCTTTAAAATTAATCTTAATGTCCCCTTTCGCGTGACAAGAAATAAGTATTTATTCCATCTGCCAGCCTGTAGCACCAACTATGCACAGCACTCTTTCCTCTATCGTTCTTGCTCTAACTATAATGTTTTTTTTTCATCTATTGATACATTTTACATACCTACCCCTTAATTGATTTAAAGATAAATTAAGACTTATTAGTTCTGGCTGCGATACGATCTCACTTACTATTTATTGATGCACACACCTGAACACATTTCCCACACAAATACACATTAACACACATCTACACTTACTCTCATACAAATACACATAAACACATTCTTTTGTTGTAACACAATTTATAATATGTATGATTTTTATTTAGAAACTTTGCTAATTTGTCTTTAAACTGTATTTTTTTAAATGTTATTATATCACGGTTGACTGTTTGTTTCTTTAAAATAAATAAATAATATACAAATAAGGACACAAAATAAAATATACACTTAATAATCTGCGTAGATTTGTAGCGTTCAAGTAAAATATTTACATTATTACATTTTGTTATTAAATGCGTTTTGAGCTGACTGCGTGTATGTGCACACAAGCAATCATACATAAAAAAACGATATATTACCTACTTATTTAAATATACAATATTTTGTTCGGCAAGGTGCAACATTTTAGCATAATATTTACAGTGTATCTTATCGTTGTAAACCTAGTATTGTTATTAATACAATTTTTACACTTGGGAGCATGTTCTTTATTTTCACAATGTCGATGCGTCTGTGCTCCTCCGCAGTATGAACAGCTCACCTTTTCCTTGTCCGCGAGTAACACCGTCCCGCGCTGTCCCCAACGTAAACGATGATACCACCGCATCAGGATGTTAGCGTCTTCAACTGCGACTTTTTGATACCCAATATTCACTTTATCATCGCTCTTCTTATTTTCGAGTCTACTTCAACAATATAATTAGATGTATCGTTAAAATTATTTTTTGTAATTTTTTTTAATGCGAAATAAGTCCTCAACTGGTTTATCTTGACATGAAATATTTATTTCGGAATTTCACGCTATTATGTCGACCAGGAACCCTTCTTTATCAAATTCATCATGTATTCCCTTTAGGTTGACAGTTGGTTTTCTCTTTTTCAATTCGTCGACATTAACGTCTTCGAATTTATTGTCTAATCATGTTTTTAACCTATTTGCATCCTCCTTTTTATCGCATTTTATAAGTACACATATCTTTTTCTAAGGACCTTTATTACTTCGTCTACGTTTATTCCCAAATTCCGGATTTTTATCTTCTTATATATTATTTTCAGAAGTGCATCAGATTATTCGTTGGATTGAGGAGTTAACATAAAATTTTATGGATTTTTTTTTGTCGAGATGTCTTTTTGACCTTTGAAAGGTTTTATTTTATCGTCAGTAGATTTAAATGTTTTAAAATCCTGAATTTCGTTGGAGAGTGCTTTTATAGATTCAATAACATTTGAGAGCACATCCGTTTTTTCAGGCGTTGATTGTACCAGCAAAACAAGATGATCCATTATGCAATTAATAGCAACAATATGAGCGCCTCTTTGATCTTTACTAAGTATGTTGTTTGCTAAGAGATCTTAATTTTTTTTTAGCTGATTTTTGTCACCCTTTAGACAATCCAACAATAAGAGAGAGATCGTATTAACCTCACCAGTACTAGAACTTAAGAGATTTTATTTAGGCTGATTTTTTAAAATATGTATGAACACAGATACTATTACTTTTTGTTAAATTTAGATTTATGCCACAATGGTTTTGAAGTATAGCAGTATTGTCACAATACCATCGAAATAAAACAAACAAAACTTTTTTGTGATGCAAACAGAGCTCGTCTGATGGAAATATATTATTCCAAGACACTCTTTTACTAAACACAAAAAGTTTTTGATAAAATAACCAATTGAATGTTGATGAAAATATGTATCATAATAGCAATGGTTCATTAAAACAACCATTTCTACGATATACTCCAAAAATTTGAAGGTTCTGGGATTCAACCTCGCGTCGCTCACACGAAATGCAAAAGATCGGTAGTAGCTAATCTCTTATTACTACTTAACTATTATATACCTCCTATTAATCTAACTAAATCTAAATACACTTAACCTATATTTCCCTTAAAACTAACTGACTTACCTACGAGCTATACATATTCTAGTTCATCTTAATCTTATATGGACCGGCGCCTTAGCCCACTTAGCTACCACCGACCCCACCCATAGCGTCATAAATCGTGTTCATAAGTTGCTTGGAAAATAATACCTGAAAATGTAAAAATAAGTAAACGTTTGTTATCTTGATAAAATTCAGGGTAATTTTCCAGATCGAAATAAAAAATTTTGGACGAAATCAGTGACGTTATGAAAATTTCAACATGTATCTTGATCCAGAAATGCGCTGGTGTAAACTCCGAATCACAGATGGCTCCGTTCATTAAAATATTTTATTTTATTTTGAATTCTGTCTTCGCACATAAATCCTGTAATTAATTTTGAACGATTATAAAATAACATTGATTTTTTTGAAGGGTAGCGAAAGAAATAAACATTCTTGACATTTCAACTGACACTCTATTGTCAAATTGCCAAAGTAACAAACACCAAATAAATTTAAATTTCATGTCTATCGGGTACTTATTTTTATTATTCAGTTTAATAGGTAGGTTTGCCGCAGTATCATTATATTAGTAGGATTACAACTAGAATTTAACAAAACTTTTTTTTTAAATGGAAAGAAACCAATGTCACGATGATGTGAGATTGAGTTTGCGCGTGTGCTTGCTAACATACAGAAACGAAGTTGAAACTTCAAACAAATCGTCGCGCGTTGGGATCGTCAAACTACGACGCATGTGATTTTCTTCAACTTTCGCTCACGAGAGCGGTTTAATGATTTCTTTGACACTATTTCATAACTTGATGAGTTCGAAAGTATACCATTTGATACTCGCGTTAGTTATATATATTTTCAAACCCGGAGAAACAGGGATTCGTCTAACTTTTTTCAAAATCAAATATAAAAGAAAGCCAGCCATAGTTGTTCTACGATCCCGACGAAATATTAAAAAACAAATTGACTGTTGGTGATAATATGTATCATAATGACAATGATTCATTGGAACAGCCATTTCTACGAAATACTCACAACAAATTTGAACGTGGACTGCCAACGTACAACCTGTTTTAAAGACATCTCTATATGCAGTGCAAAATAATAATAAAACACGACAACCCGCTTGTGTATTTATTAAAGAAGTTTTTAATTTTAATTTAATAATATAGTAAATAATCTATCAATGTGTTTTGGTGATTCTTCTGACTTCTCTCTGCTCCAACCGACTTGCCATTATTTTATACAGCTTTTTTCAATCGAATCCTGGTGATGATTTTTCAGTGTTGAGGAAATATTTCAGGTCTCGAAAACATGAGAGGTTTTTTCACTAAATTCAGAGTACGTGGTAGTCCATGTGACCCACAGTTCAGTTTTAATCCTGGAAGGGAATAATAAATCAAATTAAAAAATTACAAAAATCAGGATTTAAAAAATAAAAAAATACATCGAAAAATACTATCAAAAAACTATGATTGTTGACATTTGACCAAAAATAAATTTAAAAAAATAAATTAATAGATGGCGATTCTGGGATTCGAGCTCGCGTCGCTCACCCGAAATGCAAAAGATCGGTAGTAGCTAATCTCTTATTACTACTTAACTATTATATACCTCCTATTAATCTAACTAAATCTAAATACACTTAACCTATATTTCCCTTAAAACTAACTGACTTACCTACGAGCTATACATATTCTAGTTCATCTTAATCTCATATGGACCGGCGCCTTAGCCCACTTAGCTACCACCGACCCCACCCATAGCGTCATAAATCGTGTTCATAAGTTGCTTGGAAAATAATACCTGAAAATGTAAAAATAAGTAAACGTTTGTTATCTTGATAAAATTCAGGGTAATTTTCCAGATCGAAATAAAAAATTTTGGACGAAATCAGTGACGTTATGAAAATTTCAACATGTATCTTGATCCAGAAATGCGCTGGTGTAAACTCCGAATCACAGATGGCTCCGTTCATTAAAATATTTTATTTTATTTTGAATTCTGTCTTCGCACATAAATCCTGTAATTAATTTTGAACGATTATAAAATAACATTGATTTTTTTGAAGGGTAGCGAAAGAAATAAACATTCTTGACATTTCAACTGACACTCTATTGTCAAATTGCCAAAGTAACAAACACCAAATAAATTTAAATTTCATGTCTATCGGGTACTTATTTTTATTATTCAGTTTAATAGGTAGGTTTGCCGCAGTATCATTATATTAGTAGGATTACAACTAGAATTTAACAAAACTTTTTTTTTAAATGGAAAGAAACCAATGTCACGATGATGTGAGATTGAGTTTGCGCGTGTGCTTGCTAACATACAGAAACGAAGTTGAAACTTCAAACAAATCGTCGCGCGTTGGGATCGTCAAACTACGACGCATGTGATTTTCTTCAACTTTCGCTCACGAGAGCGGTTTAATGATTTCTTTGACACTATTTCATAACTTGATGAGTTCGAAAGTATACCATTTGATACTCGCGTTAGTTATATATATTTTCAAACCCGGAGAAACAGGGATTCGTCTAACTTTTTTCAAAATCAAATATAAAAGAAAGCCAGCCATAGTTGTTCTACGATCCCGACGAAATATTAAAAAACAAATTGACTGTTGGTGATAATATGTATCACAATGACAATGATTCATTGGAACAGCCATTTCTACGAAATACTCACAACAAATTTGAACGTGGACTGCCAATGTTCAACCTGTTTTAAAGACATCTCTATATGCAGTGCAAAATAATAATAAAACACGACAACCCGCTTGTGTATTTATTAAAGAAGTTTTTAATTTTAATTTAATAATATAGTAAATAATCTATCAATGTGTTTTGGTAATTCTTCTGACTTCTCTCTGCTCCAACCGACTTGCCATTGTTTTATACAGCTTTTTTCAATCGAATCGGTGATGATTTTTCAGTGTTAAGGAAATATTTCAGGTCTCGAAAACATGAGAGGTTTTTTCACTAAATTCAGAGTACGTTGTAGTCCATGTGACCCACAGTTCAGTTTTAATCCTGGAAGGGAATAATAAATCAAATTAAAAAATTATAAAAATCAGGATTTAAAAAATAAAAAAATACATCGAAAAATACTATCAAAAAACTATGATTGTTGAGATTTGACCAAAAATAAATTTAAAAAAATAAATTAATAGATGGCGATTCTGGGATTCGAGCTCGCGTCGCTCACCCGAAATGCAAAAGATCGGTAGTAGCTAATCTCTTATTACTACTTAACTATTATATACCTCCTATTAATCTAACTAAATCTAAATACACTTAACCTATATTTCCCTTAAAACTAACTGACTTACCTACGAGCTATACATATTCTAGTTCATCTTAATCTTATATGGACCGACGCCTTAGCCCACTTAGCTACCACCGACCCCACCCATAGCGTCATAAATCGTGTTCATAAGTTGCTTGGAAAATAATACCTGAAAATGTAAAAATAAGTAAACGTTTGTTATCTTGATAAAATTCAGGGTAATTTTCTAGATCGAAATAAAAAATTTTGGACGAAATCAGTGACGTTATGACAATTTCAACATGTATCTTGATCCAGAAATGCGCTGGTGTAAACTCCGAATCACAGATGGCTCCGTTCATTAAAATATTTTATTTTATTTTGAATTCTGTCTTCACACATAAATCCTGTAATTAATTTTGAACGATTATAAAATAACATTGATTTTTTTGAAGGGTAGCGAAAGAAATAAACATTCTTGACATTTCAACTGACACTCTATTGTCAAATTGCCAAAGTAACAAACACCAAATAAATTTAAATTTCATGTCTATCGGGTACTTATTTTTATTATTCAGTTTAATAGGTAGGTTTGCCGCAGTATCATTATATTAGTAGGATTACAACTAGAATTTAACAAAACTTTTTTTTTAAATGGAAAGAAACCAATGTCACGATGATGTGAGATTGAGATTGCGCGTGTGCTTGCTAACATACAGAAACGAAGTTGAAACTTCAAACAAATCGTCGCGCGTTGGGATCGTCAAACTACGACGCATGTGATTTTCTTCAACTTTCGCTCACGAGAGCGGTTTAATGATTTCTTTGACACTATTTCATAACTTGATGATTTCGAAAGTATACCATTCGATACTCGCGTTAGTTATATATATTTTCAATTCCAGAGTAAAAGGGATTCGTCTAACTTTTTTCAAAATCAAATATAAAAGAAAGCCAGCCATAGTTGTTCTACGATCCCGACGAAATATGCCTGGAAATACTCCTATGTGCGTCGCGCAGTGCCGCGCCGCGCCGCGCCGCCGTAGTACAGCTTGACCTTAGAGGCAGGCATATTTTATTTGCACTGCAAACTAATAATCAAGCATTACTACCTTCTACTATATTTCTTCTATTTCTAGGCTGAAGTAAATTAAGATTGAAAGATAAAAAAATATTTGTATGACATGCATATATATTATGTATGTATGTGTTTTTATATATGTATATGTAAATATATGTGTGTATATGTGTATGTATGTGTATATGTATGTATGTATGTAGTATGTATGCGTGTATGTGTATATATTTAATTTTTTTTATACATTTAACGTAAACTGTACTTGTTTTTTTTTTCTTCTCTTTTAGGCTATAATTGTTTTTCTATTTCTTCAATATTATTTTTGTTTATAGGAAACATATTCGAAAACCATATTTGCCGCAACAGATCGGTTTCTTAGAACAGGCATTTGCCCATGTAGAAACCGATTGCAACATTAGGCATACTTATATTTCTGGCTTGCCGATCCTTCATATACTGAGCCTACTCCTAGTACAAGCAGAATTTGCCAGTGTTTTTTGTGCCATTTTTGTAACAATGTATGTATAAACTAATAAATAAATCGGTAGTCAGATGGTAGAAGGGACCATCTGTATTTTTGTCTATGTTTTAGTTTTCAAAAGTTTTCTTAATATTTCAGTTTCTTAATCTTCAAGTTTTCTTAATACACGCAGCAAAAAAAATAAAAAATCAGCCTCATTTAGAATGGTTATTTATTATTGAAAAGCACCACTAAAATATTTTAGTTTGTGGATTAAAGTCTTGAAACTGAGACGTATTTCAGCTCTCGTGAACATTTTTAAAAATTACAGATGGTCCCTTCTGCCATCTGACTACCGAAATGTGAAATATGTATTTAAAAAATGAACACTGCTCAGTTTTCCTTAGAACAGGTTTCTCCTTGCGAAGAGGACTCTTAAATTTCTTTTGTATATTAAATATTAATATTAATATCACCATCAACATTTCCTTTCCGCACCTAATGGTGCAAAGGATACTGCGTTAGAACACCGATCGCAGCGTATCTTGATCTTTTTTTTGTTTGTTTTATCTTACGCTTCAGGTACCAGCCTAGGTACTATGAAATACTCGTATTCTGGTGTGAAAACACCTAATGGTGCAAAGGATACTGCGTTAGAACACCGATCGCAGCGTATCTTGATCTTTTTTTTGTTTGTTTTATCTTACACTTCAGGTACCAGCCTAGGTACTATGAAATACTCGTATTCTGGTGTGAAAACACCCTTTTAAATAAATATTTTTTATCAACCATGTCGGGAATCGATCCCAAGACCTCTTGCTCGGTAGGCAAATGCGCTGACCATTACACCATGAGGTAGGCAATATTTAATATAGCATATAAAAAAATATTTGAAAAATATGATACAAGTTTATTTATAAAAAAGAACCGTTAATATAATTATATTATTTTTGTTTATATTTATATTTATGTTCATGTTTATATGGTAGAATTGGCTCTGCACTTTATAGCCATTTTAATGGGAAAAAAATAAAAAAATAAACACGTCTGGAGTTGAATCCGGAATCTCTTGCACTGTAGGCAAACTCTGTAGCCTCTAAATAACTCAACAATATTTTGAGTATGTCCAAATGTTTGCAGACTGGCTGGATTTCCTCCCTAGGGAGTTATTCAGATCTAATTTTCTCGCAACCAGCCGACGACAGTTCATAAGGCCCGTAAATGCCTAGACTTCCACATTCCCTTCTCAAAAATCTTTTCCTTCGTTGCGTCAAATTTAAAACTAAATAACTCACTTTTAGAAAACTGGAATTAAATTATGGTTGTATAGTGTTCGAATATCGGACCTCCGACCACAATACGGTTCATCATTTATCAGAATTTATTATTATATTTATACATAAAGAAAAATCAATAACCCCTATTCCGTTGATTCAAAACAAACTGTTAAATAAATTAGTGGTTGCGTTCTCAAATAAAGCAAAGGATGAAGTTGGATAATAGAAAAATACTTTTTGTTAATCAATATAATTTCCTTTTGTGTTTCGATTTATGCAATACCTACCTAAGCAAATGTTATTTTTAGTTCTACTAGTATTTCGAAGTAAATATACGACCCTATAAAAAAATGTATTTCGTCAATTCTAAATACAGTGGCGTTTAACCATAAATCTATCATTGATATTTATTTTGCCGTAGTGTTATTACAATAATTAGGTTTTTTATTCGGGCTTGGTTGGGCAAGTACGCGAGTAGTACAATATCCAATCAGCTATATGTATTTAACTTTCTGTACATAATGTTATTGTACTTTGGCGGGCTTATTGCCAAATGGAAATTTCTTCCAACCAACCAATAAAATGAAACTTTTATTTTTATAATTCAAGTTACAGAACATATTCAATAGAAAAAATATATTAAAAAGCTAAAGATATATTAAAATAGAAATAAACGTATTTGTTTATAAATTACCTGAAATCAAAACTATTACTCAATGGGAAAAAGGAAAAAAGAGGAAAGAGGAAAAAGAAAAGGAGGAGAGATTAAGGAAGAGAAAGGAGATGTTTCTTCAGACGTGATTAAAACAGAGATAATGAAGTAACATCGTTGATGGTGGATGGGAGATGATTTCACAGTCGAGCCGCATGGACACTATATGAGTTAGAGAAGAAAGAGGAATTGTGGATGGGTATTAAGAGAGTGCCTTGAGAATTAGAACGAAGAGGTAAACCGTGAACTGATAAGCGTTGAATTTTTTTACGCAGGTATATAGGAGCGTTAGGACTATGAAGTACATTGAACAGAAGTGAGAGAGAGTGATAGTCTCTCCGCTGTCTAATTTTGAGCCATTTCAGGGTGTTCTTTAAACCCTGTCACATCCGAAACCACGATGATCAGTATGAGCAAGAAGACATATTGGCACATTTAAACAAATTTTTAGAACGAATAAAATTTACAAAAATAAAATATTTAAAAAAACAAATGGTTGCTTACTTCTGCAGGGGAGAAACGAGGGGGGGGGGTAGTCTGATATACCGTCAACCGCGCGGCGGCGCGGGAAGTATGCAACCATTTGTTTTTTTTTAAATATTTTCTTTAAAAAAAATTGTTCGTTCTAAATATTTTTTAAATATGCTTTTATGTCTTCTTGTTCATACTGATCATCGTGGTTTCGGATGTGACAGGGTTTAAAGAACACCCTGTATAGTACTAAGTACAACGAAATATAATGTCAGACAGTATTTTTTTTATATTTGGGGCAAATCGACAATCCACGTTGCAAAAAGGCCCATTTTATACGTATTCTCCAAATCTACATGACCCGGTAAAATTGTAGTGGATTGACATGCATTAAAAATATGTAATCTCTGACGCTCTGAGCAGTTATTTGGTTTTTCTATTTAGTTTTTCTACTTGGTTTTTCGTATTTTTTATTTTCTCTCTATCTATCCTCGCCCTTGTTGTATACACCATGATTTGGTCTGACACACGTTTGGTATATCCAAATTATGTTTCCAATAATCATGTGTTTATTGAACTATACGACATTTCTTAGGCATCCAGATGTTTACATGGCATCATTTGCATGGCATGTGATGTTAATGACCTTATCTCCCGTAGTAGATTCACTCCTTTTTTTATTCTTAAAAGCGTTTTTTTATATATATTTATTCTGTTAGTGTAAGAATAGGTTTTAAGCGTATTTATTGTTGTGCTATATTTAGTTATAAAGGTGCTTAACTTGCTTTATTTCTTTGTTGTTCTCAATATGTGTTATTTTCTAAATGTTAATATTATTTATGTCCCGAATTGAGTTGTTGTTACTCCTGGGAATGTAATTCAACGTATTATACTTGTAAAATACGTTGTGTTTTATGATTTTAAAAAATAAAATAAAAATAATTGTACTCTCGGGTGCAATCCTGCCAAAGTAAATAGAGTGGAGATAAATCAACCTCACGGTGTATTCGTTGGTGTGTTTACCTGCCATTAAATTAATAAAAATATATTATAATGTAGAAAGCATCTACGTAACAAAACGTACCGTCTGGATTTATACGATCGTGTGAAATAGGCCAACGGGACATCGCTTTTTATCGTTGGTTCAAATTACCTATTCAAACTATAATCTGATAATTTTCATATTTCTTAAAATGTAAATACCACCACTCGGCGAACTTAGTGTCGTAAAACCACTTAAAACGAGTTTTTTAAGTGCAAGTCGTACTAAAATATTAATATCTAGTCTTTGGTGGTATTTTAAAAAATGTAATTAAAAATATTGGTAAAAAAATGGGGTAATTTTCAAAGTTTGTCGGCGTGGCGCTATTTTGTAAAAAACAGTTTTTTTCAAATGTCGCAGTCTTAGGCGTAAGTATAGCCTGTGAGCTCGCCAATACATGACAGATGACATTAAACATAACCATAGAAAAACATAGCAGTTGAGCTCTCAGAAGTAAAGCAACGTGAATGCAGCAATGCTTGAACTACATGTCAATAATATTCTAATAATAAATAATATTATTTGGCCATATGGAACTTTAAAGCACACCTTGGTTTAATTACTAATAGTATTTTATCGGTTAGGTAGGTGTATTTAAAAAAAATGTTGCGTACCTGAAAAAAGCACAAATAATTATGTTTTTGTAAATGATGTCAGTAGCGACACTCAGAGAGTGGCTTTGTGACGTTTTGACATTTTTTATAAGAAATTCATGGCGTAGCCAAAATACTGTTATATAAACGAGGATGTTTTGTTGATTGACGTTAGCAGGCGCTACCCAGGGGCGACTTTGTGACGTGAGAAATTATTTTAAAAAAGGAGATTCATGGCGTAGCCGAAATATTGTAATTAAAACGAGGATGTTTTTGTTGATTGACGTTAGCAGGCGCTACCCAGGGGCGACTTTGTGACGTGAGAAATTATTTTTAAAAAAGAGATTCATGGCGTAGCCGAAATATTGTAATTAAAACGATGATGTTTTTGTTGATTGACGTTAGCAGGCGCTACCCAGGGGCGACTTCATGACGTGTTGAAATTATTAATTTAATTTTTTTTTTTCATTTTACATAGCGTAGCCGAGATAAGAAATTGCGTGGTGTTTCGGAATTTAACCGTGTAGGTAGCCGCCTAGTTACAATATTATTTTTGTATTTGTATAATTCCTGTTTTATAATGTTTATGTATTTATCGCTATAAGAATTAAACTAAAGATAATTTTTACTTTTAATCGCTATCCGTTTTTAAAATTATGTTTGTAACACTCAATAATATTTATTTTTCAAGTATTCAATGTTATTTTTGCATTTTAATTAATATTGTTAATATAAAGGGTATTTTTATTTTTCGAATTTACTAGACTGTTTTTATTACAAAAAATAAAAATGAATATTTCTCTATGTATTTTTCTGTTATAAACAATCTATTAAAATAATACACATCAAATTTCCATTGTCTGTTGATTTGATTTGCAATCTTCTTTTGTTTTCGATGGTTAAAACTCTAGGAAATTCAAAGACAATAAAATTTTTACTGTCATATATTGGCGAGCTCACACGCTATACATAGCCCTAGTCTTATCTAATCAATAAATCTAATTTACATATTTATTTTATTATTAACGATTTTTTTCCATTCCAAGTGTTGCAAGTGGAAATAGTTTTAATGTGTGAAACAATTTATAAAAACAAAACACATTTCTTTCAAAAACCCCCGAAAAATAAGCCTACACACATTAAAAAAAAAATACCTTTATTAATTGATGACCGTGTTTATTTCAAAAACCACATTTATAATTATCAATTCAGTGTCAAAAAACAAAATTGGGAACGTAATCTTCAACATTTTAAATCTGAATAAATTTCAAACATAAAAACGTTCTTCAAATGTTTGTACAGTCCATTCAAATCTTCAATACCCTCTGCTTTATATATGCGTAAATATAATGTTTAAAATACTTCAATCACAACACAACTAACACAAACGAAATGTGTATGCATTGTTTATTTAGTTCGCCGACATGCACTACCACATCAACATGTAGTTATTAAACATTCGAACGCACTATACTTTACGTACAAAGTAAAAATATTTTAATACACACTACTTAATATAAAATTCTTATTGGATTATTTATTTGACATTTTAATGTTGTTTTATTACATAGCACTCATTGAATCTCTTGCAAACGTCAATAAATTATAACAATATTTTGCAATTCAACAATCAATGAATTAAAATCAACAGACTATTTTGTCTTGCAAATATTTTACGATTCCATAAAAGTTCTTTCCAAACAGCCTGTGCTTGACAACATCTTAAAATAAAACGTTGACAAAGCAGGAATATCAAGAGGTACCTATTTTCATATAAAGCCTATGCTATTTCAGACAAAAGAAGTATTAATTTTACAGAAAATTAACATTATATTAATATTTTGTTCACTAATTTACGTCTAAATTTATTGCAACAGAGGGGAAAACATTGTTGATTAGGGAATATGGAAGTCTAGGCATTTACAGGGCTTATTTACATATTTATTTATTTATATACGGGATTTCTGCCATTTACAAATATGTGGTATAAAGAGTGCTTAAAAAAAATATATTTAAAAAAAAATCGAGTGTGAAATATTAATATACTCGTACTGTACACATTATTAATTACTTGACATACAGATATATTTTAAAGAAATTATACAATAACAAAATACATTAATCAATCAAATTATAACTATTCCAGCCCAATCCTCTGAAGATGATTTGCTCTTTTTGATAAAAATATGTTGGTCACTTTATTTTTTAAGTTAGGCAGAGATAAACTAAATATATCAAAATGTGATGCATATTCATTCCCGGTATTCTGCAATCTAACAATAGGTGAGTTATATTGAGCTACCGTTCGAGAATTTTGACAATAAAATATTGTAGATGTTCTGCTTAATCTAGGTGGTACATAGAATGAAATCAATTTCAGTAGATCAGGGGTATCAAACATTGGTTTATGACCTGTCATTAGCTAGACTTCCATATTCCATTCTCAATAATATTTTCCTTCTCTGTTGCAATAAATTTAGAAATGAATAACTCCCTAGGGAGGAAATCCAGCCAGTCTGCAAGCATTTAGACATACTCAAACATTTTTGAATTAACTACT
Organism: Micrasema longulum; assembly: GCF_059751315.1. Taxonomy (NCBI): domain Eukaryota; kingdom Metazoa; phylum Arthropoda; class Insecta; order Trichoptera; family Brachycentridae; genus Micrasema; species Micrasema longulum. The sequence goes on along the minus strand of NW_028277590.1, from coordinate 699,349 downwards.
TGGTAAAAGAAGATGTATTAAAATTGGAAAATTGTTTTCAGGCGTTGCCTAGTAGGTGATTTGGTTCAGCTGGATGAATCTCACCCGCATGATAAAGGTTTCAGTTCCTTTACTTCACAAAAGTCAACAGATGGAAGAGTTGAGGAAATGTGGATGTTTAAACATGGACAGAATGGTGAATGTTACACAGTGTGTAAAGTGGTCACTTAAACAAGCCAATGACAGCCCTGTAAATGCAAAGACTTCCATATTCCATTCTAAATATTTTTTTCCCTCTCTGATGCAATAAATTTTAGGTATGAATAACTCCCTAGGTAGAAAATCCAGCCAGTCTGCAAGCATTTGGACACACTTAAGAAATATACTTATTTACGCTTTATAAAATTAGACCATAACATTATAAAAAGTTTTAAAAACAATTCTATGATAAACATTTGATATTCAAATTTATAAAGTACGTTTTTTTTAAAATTAATTTGAAATATTGAAGGCTTTCCAATTCTTTTATTTCTTTGGTTATTTTATTCATTTCTTATATTATCTACATAGTTTTATATGTATGTTGTTGATAATTTTACAATATATTATTCTGGCGAACTTTTTGTTTTCTGAATGAAAATTGCAACATTATAATTTATATATGGCTTTACTGAGAAAAGGTTCTTTGTGCATTATTTCTACATTTTAACATATTATGATTGTTGAAAGTCTCATACTCATATCCAAGAATACAACTAATTCTATAATAATTATATATATATATATCCAATAGCACAGCTCAGCACAACATTTAAATATTATTTCCATTCAATAAGTATACAATGCCAAATTTTGCGCGGCCTATCCTTATACCAATCCATAATCATTATTGATGTATAATTGATGATATGTTTTCCGATGTCATTGTCCTTACTAGTCCAGAAAATAATTCATGACGGTATAATTTAAAACAAACTTGGTGAAGCTATTTTGAGGTTACCATTGTTTTAAATGACTCACGTCCTAATAAAATTACAATCCGTTTTATTTATTTATACACAGTATTTCAGCAATGAAATAAACGCGATTGAAGGAATGACGCATAATTAATAAATAGACACGTTACAAGCGCGTAAAAAGTGGCATTCTAATTCGTTAATTGTCTTCCATGCATTAATTCTCTAACGGATTTTCATTATGATTCCATGCGCAAAATATCTCGCTTGTGACACCTAAAGAGTTAAATATTTAAGTATATCTTAAACTATCACTTAACAATATTATATTTTTTTATCTTCTGTTGTTTTGACTTGTATGCTAAAGTTATAGGTTTAAGAGTTTATGATTTTTTTCTTTCTATGCATGGAAATTTATGCTTCACGTTGTTTATATTTATTTTTATTTTTTTTTTGTTTTTTGTTTGTTTTTTTTGTTTTTTTTTTTACAATAAACATACCAGCTGTCAACACTAGGAGTACTTTATTGTTTCATTGCTCCAGTACTTCTTCCAACCAACAAAACAATTCATTGATACCGAGACTGCATAGGTTAGGTAACACTTATGGAACGGCTGCAGACATTCTGTCCAATTCTTTACCATCTTATAAATCCACAATATCAAGTTTATTTGTAGCTGCTCGTCAAACTATTATTGACAATTCAATTTCATAAATTAAAAAAAAACTTACTTGTTTATTTTTATTACCTTATACTTGTTTTTTATTTTTTACTATTATATCAAATTGCATTGTAGTATTGGCAAATACGCATTTCGTAGATACATATTTTTATTTCTTATTTTTTCGTGATAATATATGCTTGCTTGTTTATTAATTTAACTTAAAAATATCTTTCTTGCTTACCGTAACACTTTATTTATTGTTTGCTTTACAGAATTTATGACATAAGCTTATATCTTTCATTTTTTGTTTATATGCTTACTGTTTTTTTTTGCATACCTTTGTTATTATTGTTTTTTTCTTTTTACTTTGTAAAACTTTTTATCATATCCTTTTTAACTAATTTCACAATTTTTTTCTGTATATTCTGTTTATTATTTAATATGTTGGCATGTATTTCATTTTTATTTTTTGTAAATGCCTTTTGGGCGTTAATGAACAAAATAAATAAATAAATAAGAGGTAAAACAGAGTATTAAAAAAATAAAGTATAATTACATAGCATTGAAAAATATATTAATAGCAAAAATAGCAAACAAAAAATCCCACAAAGGCATTCACAGGCGTTCACAAGAAAATGTCAATGAATTTTTGCTCCTATAATAAATAAACAGTTATAATATTTTTGTGTAATATAAGAAAGCGAAAATAAAATATTCTGGAAAAGATTATTTGGTATTTTTTTTATAGTAATTAAAAAAGGAAATAAAAAATATTTATAAAAACATAAAAATATTCCTTATTATTAAAGGGCAACAAAATATATCATTTAAAAAAAGAGTTCATATATTTAGTTTGTATCCAGGATACTGCGTGTTTTGTAAAAGAAGGAAAATTTTGAAAGTGGATTTAATGAAATATTATCAGTAAAAAAAGAATTTAAAAAAATTGGGGCTATAAAATATGCATGTCTCTGTGCGAGCCTCGTTTTACAATGTGGTAATTCTAACACACGATGCTTTCTTTGACTTGATCTATTTAAATTACTTGTAAATAAATTTTGGTTCTTAAATATATATTTTAAACATTGAAAACAATATATTTGTCTTATGTCTACACGTTTAGCTTCTTGGAACAATTGGAAAGAGGGAAAAGTGACATTTTTGTGAAGCATTATTTTTAAAATAAATTTTTAAACAGCTTCTAATAGTTTAATATACACAAGTGTTTTACTTTTTTTAAGTAATAAGCCGTTGAATAAATAAATAAAAATAAAGTAAATGTAATGATTTAATACACGTTTGTACGTGGATGCAATTCGTAGGTCAAAGTTTCTTATTTTTTAATTAATTTTATTTTTTTGTATAAATCTTTTCCGAATATTACAGTTTTTGGGTAATTTTCTTTTAGTCGTTAAAAAACCGTGTTATAGAATGGGAAGCCATAAGCGTATTATTACCGAAATTAAAAAACTAACCGTGTTGACGTATGTAACACATCAGGGTAAGTATTCTGATGGGAAGTTAAAATTTATCTTCAATTTTATCTACAAAGTAAAATTATTTTTTCTGTATGAAAAATAGAATATGTTTACATTTTTTTTTCTAAACATGTTCAATTACCGGTTACCGACGAAGATTCTTGAAATTTTTAAACAAATATACACACTTTCGTACATAAATATCGATATTAGTTTATACCGTCTCAGTATATACCGATGAAGATAGCCGTTCATAATCGCGGCCCAGGGGTGTTATTCTGAACCACTCTCGCGGCACGAGAAAACATTTTTTCTTTGTGCGTTAATACACAATGTCAATGTTAACAAGGAACGCCAGAAATATGGGAACAGTATCTCATCATCTAAAAGCGTGATTCGTAAAAAAAAAATTGAGAATGGTTCGTTTTGACTCATAGATGGTTTAGCTTATCAAGGGTTAAGTTTTATGTAAGTAAATGTTTCGTTCGTATTACCATAGTATAATAAGTTTCTTTGTATTCTGTGGGACACATGATTGACAGTTGATAATTAAAAATTTTTCGTTTAATGTGAATTCGTTTTAGAATTTAGCTTCCTACATTTAGTATGACCTCAACGACATCGTCACTGCGAAATCTCAGTGCAATGATAATTATGAATTCGCAAATTCATTAATCAATGTTACGTTTTATTTATAGTACAGGGTACCTGAAAATATATGGGTAATAACAATACCATAAAACAATCCATAGTCCTTAAAATATAGCATGATTAGAATGACAGTTGTCAGAAAAACTGACCACATAACTTTGTAGAAACGTCTAAGGAGTGATTTATATTGACACACGAAAAATTATTCGTATTTGGTTTGTTAATTTTTTTAAATACAATACTTGACATATAAATCAACATAAATTTATAAAATCAGCATTAAAACTAAGAAAAAACTAAAATAAACCTAATTATTAACGACGTTCTTACAGGGTTACATCATTTTGCAAAAACGTTAGAGATGGACAAATTGATCAATGTACCTAATTTGATCGATTAAAAAAAAAATCGTTTTATAATGTTTACGAAAAAGTATTAATATCTTATTTTTTGTTGAAAAATTGTGTTCAACACACTATAATAGGCTTGTTTTTGCGTTTTTATATAAATTTTCGGAAACAGAGTTTCATGTTTGCATGAAAAAACTGATAAAATCGATTTGATAGGTACATGATCAGTGATCAGTAATTTTCCATCACTATTGACATAAGTTTGACAGCTGTCATTTTAATAAAGCTTAATTTTAAGGACTATAGTAATTCAAACTACGAACACAAAACACACATAAATTTATTTTTTTTCATAGTCTTTATTCAATAAAATATACACATTATTACAATATTAATACATAATAAAAAAAAACAAAGTATTAAATTATATTTTGTCCCGATAAACTATTCAGTAATAGTTTGTCATCGGGTGCTCAGACATTAGTTTTAATTAATAATCAAATAAAAGAGTACATACATAATACTGTATTCGTATAAAGTAATGAACATATATTATTTTGTTTTTGATGCTTTGAAAACTATTATTAAGAAGAAAAAACTCAACAAAACCAGATAAAAATGGTTTAAAAAAATATTTTTTGAAAAGTAAAAAAATAAAGTAAATTAACATAATTAAAATTAAAGCAATTTGTATTTAAAATTTGAAATAAAAATTAAAAATTAAAGCAACATTTACTTGAATATATTTTAAAAATATAAAAAATATATAAACACATATAAATAGTGTGTGCTCATAAATGTATCAAAACAAGATTTTTTTTAAAATGTAAATCGAAATTTTCAATTCACATCTACAGAAAAAATAAAAATAAAATTACTTATTAAAATTAAGAAAGATCTTAAGAAAAAAATGTAAATAAAATAAAAAAGAAATAAAAGAAAATGTTGACTTGAGTATAATGTTTACATCATTATTACTCTATAAATGTGCAATTATTATATTTTTTATATAATTTTATTAAATCAAAATAAAAAAAATGCTTGAATTCATTTAGTACCCCGATACTTGGGAAGGTACATATTTATCATATTGCCCCATTGTATTTTGTACCTTTGTATTGTACCTATTGCGTTCATACGTGATTTGAATATATATAATGAAGGGGCGTCTCTGACATTAGTGGGTAAATTATGCCATAATCGATCAGCAACCACTGTGGAAATGGAAGCTAAAATATAACAATTAATGTGTATTGAAAGGGTTCTCTCGTTACTAGAACGAAGAGATAGTACATGCTGTAATAGAGAATGGAATAGCTGTAGTTGAGTGCGATATTCGGTTATGTGGTCGAATTTGCGAAGTTAAAACATATAACATATACTAAAATTATTTAAAAAAATGATAATTTAAATCTAGTAATAGGCTGCAGATTAACATATTATGAGCATACAAGGAAAGTTGGCCAAGTCAATTTTGAGATTTTCTCTCCAAGTTTTAGTGGTAGATGTTATCTTTTACTGAAAAAAATACCAAGTCCACTTAAATCTCTTTTTTTTATACAAAATTGATAATTGTATATTGATCAAATTAGTCTTTTAACATCTGCTACAGGAAATATTGACGAAATCAAAACACCTCCATATTAACACAATACATTGCTAATCCTTTGTACATGCAAAACAAAATAAACTTTAAATCAAAAGAGTACTAAATAGCGAAATGTTTAGTTTCTGACAATGTAAAAATTTCCATCTTGATTTGCCAACAAACAAAAATTCTGATATTCTTATCATCATCATCATCATCATCGTTCCCTTTCCGAACTGAATGATGCATAGGGCACTGCATTGGCACACCAATCGCAGAGTATCTCGATCATTTTTGTTACATTAAGGTAAGATGATCAGTTTTACGCTTCAGGTACCAGTCCAGGGACTATGAAATATTATATTGTGAAAACACCCTTTTAAATAAATATTTCATATCAACCATGTCGGGAATCGAACCCGAGACCTCTTTCATGCCAGGCTAACGCGCTGATCATTACACCACGAGGCCGACAAATGTGTAAAAGTATTCTTATATGTGCTATAAAATATTGTTTTTTTCCATAATTCTGTCGTTTTTTTTAATGAATAATTTTATACTCAAATATCATAGCATTTTAAAATATTATTTGCCTGCATATATGTATATTATTTTTCATTCATTTTTGTTATATATTTTTATATATATTTGGACCCCTGTATTTATTAGCCTTAAGTGTCATGTACAAGGCTAAGGTACTCGGAAAAAATCGTTTTTGTTTATCTTGGAAATGGGATGTTCGATCACTAATTTTGGTTTATTACCTTTATGAGTCCAATCACCATTGTTGCAAAGTCCAAGAACAATGGCGCGTGATAACTACTTTTAACGACAGTGTGCGTATCTGTTAAGGATATTCTATCTTTCCTGCATTCTGCTTCAAGATTATGGCGTTGTAAACTAAAAAATGGGCACTGAAATAACAGATGTTCGATACTCTGTGAAGAAATATCATCGCATGGACAATAGTCATCATTCCTTAGTTTAAACCTATATTGGTAACTTCTCATGGCTCAGTGTCCGGTAAAAATTTGAGTCGTTTCGAAAGTACTTTGGTGATGACGACGGAAGTTTGCTTGTTTGTAATTCATTTAACAGGTGTATTGATTATAATTATTGCATTATGATTTTTATACACTTTTAAGTCATTTAGTTACGGGACACCGGGTGTAACGGTATGGCATCCATGATTAATAATTTAAACAGATTTATCAATTGGGAACTAAGTTAGAATTCGTAACACAATCCAATTTGGGCATTGAACTAATTAGCATGATGAATCAAAATGATAATCAATTTATCTCTTTATGGTGGAGGCGTCTTCCTTATGAAATCACAAGGTATTGATAATTATTTTCCATCATATAAAAATCGTAGTTCTAGGTCGAGTGTGACATTGGAAAAATCCAAATTGAAAAATTATATGAACAAGCTTAAACCCATTTTATAGCATAATAAATATTCGATTAATCGCACATTATAAATATGACCAAGAAAATATTCTGGATTGCGCTAAAAAAATCCCGAAACAATTATTATTATTTAATACTTGACAAAAAAATACACTTAAACCAGCCATTGACAGGCCATAAGCCCGTAGATGCCTAGACTTCTATATTACCTTCTCTTAAATGTTCTTTTCCTTTTCTTCTTCTTTTATTTTTGCACCACAACAGGCCAGGAGGTCCAATTACAGTGGTGAATTACATCGCAGAAAACCCAGGCTTGTGAAAAATCACAATTTTTTTGGTGTTCTCGCCGGGAATCGAACTCGGAACCTTCCGTGTATTTTTATACTAGAATATTTCATAGTCCCTGGACAGTAGCTGAAGCGTAAGTCTTATCATCTACCTTCATGTATAAAAAATAATCAAGATACACTGCGATTGATGATTGTACCAATGCAGTGTTTTATGCACCATAAGGGGCTGAAAGGGAATGATAATGATGATGATATATATATAATTTGAGAAAAATATGAAATACTTGTAAAATAATGGAGGAGTTGTATAATTATTAAGTCAAAACAATTATATTATGCATTCCACATTGATCTCGCTTTATTGATTCAACATAAGTCATTATATTATGCCCCTCTTTATTTAAATTATTATGGCTTGTCCTAACTACAATATAATATCGCCCTCACGAGAAATATATCCACTATAATATAGTTTACTATAAATTGAAAACATGGGGGTTGAATCGATAAATAAGTTCGAATTTACGACAGCATTAGTTTTTTATATATTGTCCACTTAAAAACCCACTCCGCCTTTGATCAATCCAAAAAACAATTTAAATTTGATATGATTGGAATTGACAAGACATTTGGTAGGATAAGAAAACGTAAAAAATCTAGGAGTACAAATGGATGAACATCTCTGCTGGCGAGCTCATACTAATGAATTAAGCCGCAAAATATTTTTCAGTCTACACTTACTTAGAAGGTTGCAAAAATTCTTGCCCATTAATACTAAATGCACCCTTGTACAAGCATTACCACTACCCATTCTAGATTACGCTGATGTTTCCATGACTGATTTAAGCTGTGAGCAACTCGATAAACTTGAACGATTTCAGAATACATGCATAAGGTATATTTTTGGTCTTTGGAAATATAACCACATTTCTGATTATCGTAGGCAACTGAAATGGCTCAAAATTAGACAGCGGAGAGACCATCACTCCCTCTCACTTCTGCTCAATGTACTTCATAGTCCTAACGCTCCTATATACCTGCGTGAAAAATTTCAACGCTTATCATTTCATGGTTTACCTCTTCGTTTTAATACTCAAGGCACTCTATTAATACCCATCCACAATTCCTCTTTCTTCTCTAACTCATATAGTGGCGGCCTCCGTGGTGTAGTGGTCAAGACGCTTGACTCACGCACGGAAGGTTCCGGGTTCGATTCCTGGTGAGAACACAAAAATTAAAATGTGATTTTTATCAAGCCTGGGTGCTCTGTGATGTAATTCACCACTGGAATTAGGCCTCTTGGCCTGTTGTGGTGCAAACAAATGTAATAAAATGTAATGTGTCCATGCGGCTCGACTGTGCAATCATCTCCCATCCACCATCAAAGATGTTACTGCATTATATCTGTTTAAATAACGTCTGAAGAAACATCTCCTTTTTCTTCTTTAATCTCTCCTCCTTTCCTTTTTCCTCTTTTTTTCCTTTTTCCCATTGAGTAATAGTTTTGATTTAAGGTAATTTATAAACAAATACGTTTATTTCTATTTTTATATATCTTTAGCTTTTTTTTCCTATCGAATATGTTCTGTAACTTTAATTATAAAAATAAAACTTTTATTTTAGTGGTTGGTTGGAAGAAATTGCCATTTGGCAATAAGCCCGCCAATGTACAAATAACATTATGTACAAAAAGTTAAATAAATAAGAATTCTTCTTCTGGTTTCTATCCTCTTATTCTTATTATTCTTATTCTTAGTGGTGGGGGTCAGTGCTATGCAAGCTCTTGACGTCACTACGACCTGTGAAGATCTATTGTGATGGGTCCCGTGAAAAGCTCTCGTCGTCCAAGCCCAGGTCCATAAAGAGCCTGGCTACTGTGTGGAAGGCGAGAGTTTGCATTTTGCTAAATCTCCCCCTCCAAGCCTAGAACCGTAAAGTATCGGGCTATTAGTTAGGGGGAGAGCTCTTTAACATCCTCAGGCTTAACTAGTGCTCCCCCGAGGATGAGACTCCTTTTATAATGTAAAGCATCACATTCACATAGAATGTGTATGGGTGTTTCCTCATCTGCACTGCAGAATCTACATCTAGAAGTTTCGGAAAGGTTTGTTCTAGCAAGATGTTTGTTCAATCTGCAGTGCCCTGTAAGGGCTCTAGTGATAACCCACACTTGATTTCGGCTCTGCGCTTATCAGTTCCTTCGCATGGTGCTGACCAGGTACGTTTTGCTACAGCATTACACTCTGCTTCCTGGCCCATGACCTAAGCTCATTACGAGGAGCACATTTAGGCAACCCACAGTAGGGTCTATCGGTTAGCAGTAAGCACTTGCATCTCCATCGAATTAGCGGCTGGGTCGTCTTCAATTGAAGCATTCCACAAGCATTAAGATTTAACAAATCTTAAACAACATAATCAGTAAAAAGCAATCTAAATTTTGGTTTAGAATTTATTTAATTTTCGTAGATTTTGAGACAATGCATACCAATGTTTTGGAAAAAAACAACTGTTTGTCACGTAGGTTTACAGTTCTATATTTATTTTGCATTCTGGAGAGTGGTGTAAGGGTCTAATGGTAGAAGCCACTTACCCTCTGGGTTGAGAGAATACAGAAGAAGTTTCTTCGTTACCTGTACATGGGTGAGTATGGATACTACCTATTGCCATATCCATAATTGCTCTTTTTAGGTATTCTTGGCATCAGAAGTTTGCGGTTCAAAAGGAACATTGCCTTGCTCACGATGGCATTTAAACTTCTGAACGGGTTCATTTATGATATCAACATTTTAGAGCGCATAAAATTACATACATCAAACACCTACTTAAGAGCTGGCTAACACAAACCATTTGTTCTTCCTGAACGCAGGACCAATTCTCCGTTGATGATGCCTGTGGGGAGGCTGATTGGTCTATTGCCCAGCCTACCAAGAGAGGTAGATCTTTTCCATGCAAGAATGACCAGTTTTACTCTTTCTTTCTAAACATGTATCGTGATGTGTATTACTGATTTGGTTGACTCTGCTTTTTAAAAATGTTTTTATGAATTATGTTTATATGAGTTTAACTTTTCTAATAATAAATTTCAACCTCCTACCAATTCTCCAACATACCACTAAATATTATCAATCTAGCTTGTTAGTAAATGTTTAGACGCGGTGGTGTTTAATCCCCTATAACTGCATGTAATTTATTATGTTTATGTTTGGATGATTTACATAGCGCCATTTTTGTGAAAATCGCCTCAAGGGCGCTGTGCAATACATAAATATACCAGCACGTCTTGCAGCTACAGAGAGCATGGACGGTTGAGATTCTAGTTCCTCGTCTCCAATTATGATATGTAACAGTTATGATATATAGGAGCTACATTACAGCACGTCTTGCAGCTACAGCGCACATTGACAGTACGAAATCTAGCCCCTAAGTATTATCTCGTAAATATTATGTATACTACGGTGATGGTAAACGTGACAATGTATTTTAGTATTTGCATGTGATGTAGTGAGTGTCCTGATGAAGAGACTGATACGTCTCGTACCCGTAGACAGAAAAAGTCGTTAAGTGGTTATATACTTATATCAAATAACATCAGTAAAATTTTCTACTATGCACTTTTTTATAATACTCCTGTAATTGCCAGGTGTGCTGTAATGTAAATGTAAATTTGAAATAAATAATTAAAAACTACGTTTTATTTATTTTCATTAAGTTCATAATTAAATTCTTAAAGTCTTCTAAATAAACAGTAAATTAATTTCGGAATCGTGATAAAAATTTGATGAGTATTTTTCTAGTAGAGGTCATAGTTAATTTTGTATTGCACGTCGTCTTTGGAATTTCTCAGTCCATATCTAAAGACTAATAAATTGTCGATCTTGTGTAATTAGACTTGATGATTATTTATGGATTTGTTAGTTGATAATCCCTAAAATACAAAAATTGTGTAATACTTGTCTCGTCTGTAATAATACCATCTATCAAATGCCTAGTTGCTATTTGTAGGCAGAGAGAAGGTGTGCGAGATTGCAACGTCTTCAAACAATAGTTTCTCAAAATACCCATGCTCTAAACTCAGCTCAAAGAGACTTTTCAAAATAAAGTATGTTTAAAAAAACCGAAGAAACACGTTTTATCATGTCGATTAATATGATTTAAGTAAGTAAATTTAAGATCTGGTATTATTGTTTAAATAAAAGTTACCCAGGCAATTTTTTTAGGCTGAAACGGAATGCTTATTAAATTTATTCATTAAAACCAACACATTCGTACAAAATTAAACAACACGTGCACAAAGTGACAACAAAAATCTAGAGTATTTACTTGTTTCACAGAGGAACAATAAAAAACACATCATTCAGTTCACCAGAAGGAATAAAAAAAAGAACAAAAATTGGGATGGCGGAGAAAAATAAAATGGACATAGTAAAAGTCGTCTTTTAAAATATAATATATTATTAACAATATTTTGAGTTTGTCCAAATTTTTGTAGACAAGGACTGGATTCAACTCCCTGGGGAGCTGTTTATATTAACATATTACAACTGATATGAAGAACATTTAAGATAAGGTAATATAGAAGTCCAGGCATCTACAGGGCTTATGACCTGTCAATGGCTGGTTTAAGTGGCCACTTTACACACTGTGTAACATTCACCATTCTGCTTATATTTGAACATCTATATTCCTTCGATTCTTTCATCTGTTGATGTTTGTGAAGTTAAAGAGCTGAAACCTTTATTCATGCGGGTGAGATTCATCTAATTGAATTATTTCACCTTCATACTAGGCAACGAATTTTTTATTTATTTTTTTAATTTCTATACTTCTTCATGGACCAGGTTGAATCCAGTCCTTGTCTACAAAAATTTGGACAAACTCAAAATATTGTTGATAAATTACCTGGTCCATGAAGAAGTATAGAAATTGAAAAAATAATATTTTCAGGCGTTGCCTAGTATGTAGGTGAAATAATTCAATTAGATGAATCTCACCCGCATGAATAAAGGTTTCAGATCTTTAACTTCACAAACATCAACAGATGAAAGAATTGAAGGAAAATAGATGTTCAAATATAGGCTGAATGGTGAATGTTACACAGTGTAAAGTGGCCACTTAAACCAGCCATTGACAGGTCATAAGCCCTGTAGATGCCTGGACTTCTATATTACCTTCTCTTAAATGTTCTTCATCTGTTGTTGTAATATGTTAACAATATATTATTGTTATTTTGAGTTACTTTTACAGCGCCATATTCGTTATAAAATTCCTTAGTGGCCCTTTGCAGTATTTAATTTTATTTTATTTAAAATTTAAGTAAAACTTTTTAGTAACGAATTATTTTGTAAGTTCTATGGACATATCAAAATTATTAATGCAATGTAGTAAACAATGCAATGCAGTAATAATGTAGCAATGTAGTAAGCAAATGCTAGATTCAGTACAAAGAGCACTTAAAGTAACATTTAATTTTAAATATACTAGAACCTGAGATCTTTATAGAATAACAAAAATGCTCAATCTAGAGGAATTTATCTATGCAGAAAAAATAAAAATGATATTTAAGAAGAAAAAGAATAAAATAAAGACAAATATTAAATTAAATTTTACCCACAACATACATAAAATAAATACAAGAGCATCAAATAATTTAACTTGCGAACAACCTAGGACCAACAGAAAAGTTACAGTTTTTTGTATATCGCAATATTTTTTTACAGTTCACTTTTTAACGACCTAAAAATATACAAAACATATACGTACTTAGAAAACACCTAAAGAAAACAGTTCTTACAGCCCGTGTGACGAGTGATATGTGATGTTATTTCATCGACTTTTTATTTAAACTATTGTGTTATTATATATATATATAATATCCCCTCATACCAGCACTTTTGCTGATTAGGAATATTTCGTACAAATAAAATATGTAATGTAATACGTAAAGTGTATATAAACCTAGTAATTTGTCATAAATTAATAAATAAATCATAAAAAAAAAAAATAATAATAATATTAATTTCACGTTGTGGTGTAATGGTCAGCGCGTTTAAGGTGGTCGCGTGCAAGAGGTCTCGGATGCAATTTTCGGCATCGATGATATTAAATATTTATATAAAAAGGTATGTTTACACTGGTATATTTTATAGTCTCTGTCTGGCACCTAAAGCGTAAGACTGATGATAATCTTACCTTCGTGTAACAAAAAAATAATCACTATATGCTGCGATTGGTGTACCAATGCAGTGCCCTACGCACCCTTAGGTGCGGAATAGGAATGATGCTAATGAAAAAATATATCAAGTAGATACATTCGATTCAAATAATAAAGTTGTGTAATTTGGAAAAAGATCAGTAAATTTCAAAAAAAGTATTGAACTAAAGACATACAAAAATGGAAATATCAATATTTAAGTTTAAGTTTAAATTACCTTAAATCAATACTAGTACGCAATTAGAAAATGGAATAAAAAGGAAAGAAGGAAGTAGGATAGATTAAGGAAGAGAAAGGAGATATTTCTGTGGACGTTATTTAAATAGAGAATCTGTAGAGACATCTTTGATATTTGGTGGGAGATAATTCCACAGCCTCGTGAACACAATATGAGTTAGAGAAGAAAGAGGAATTGTGGATGCAATACTATATATTGATTGATTGATTTGGTGTTTATTTTGTAGAACTCCACATTTGAACTTAAAATATTAGAAATTAAACACTGATTTGAGTCTACTGAACACTTTATTTTAACGAATGTCATTCGTTTGAAAATGCCCTAAAAAAGGCGAAACAATTCTCATGAAATTTTTGTTTTTATATTTGTAAAAAAAATAATAAAGTGTTCAGTACACTCAACTCAAATCAGTGTTTGATTTCTAATATTATAAGTTTCAATATAAATTAATTTGAGAATATTGGAAAATTAGACATAATTAAATTCGAATAATGCTTTATATTATTGAGATTTACCAATATTTTTATTATATAACTATTGGAGTGATTATTGCATTGATTCTAATTTAATCATCATGTTTATATCACGTGATTTTTAATTTTATGGTAAATTAGTTGGTAGCAACATAATCATTTAAAAATTAATAACATTCGTTCACGTATTTTAACGTTTGTGAATCGCTGAATAATCCTCATGCAATTATATTGGATGTTGTAAAATGCACAAAATTGCAAAACAACTGTAAATCGTATGGCGCCATATTCGCCCATCTCTGCCCCCTGCATTTCTCTAAAAGTGCACACAACACGATCATTAAATTTGTAATACGTACATTATAAATTTAAACTTCAAACAAACTAGGTACTGCCGGGGTCTACGTTCGTGGCGCGCGGAAGGAATGCGATCGTATTGTGACGCTGTCCGATTGAGTTTCGATAAAAATTGGAGCGTCCATATTGACGAATTATGCATAGGATCTTCACAATGTTATTATTGTTCATTGTATCAGAGAATAATATGAACTTAGGAAAATTAAACGTAATCGAATTGTGCACGTTTTTGAACTCGACATTGTTTCATACAATGACATATTTATCATTTTAATGCTTTCTTATTTACTTAAACAGCATTCGTTATGCGAAGTGGCGACTTTCCGCGCGCGCGCGGGTCACTATAGACCCTTCAGAAATCAGGCGAGAGTGTAAATCTGAGTAAAGTATAATTGATAAGATTAAGAAATCGTCTCTGAGATGGTTTGGTCACGTAGAACGAATGGACGACGAAAGAATGGTAAAGCAAGTATATATGGCGAAAATGAACGGCAACGTGAGACGAGGACGACCAAGGAAGACGTGGCATGATCAGATAAACCAAAATCTTAAGTTTGGTCATGTCAAAAGTAGACAGAACCGAAGGGCATGTGTGACAAGATGTATGAATGTGGAAGAGGCTAGGATTGTATGCCAGGATAGACGTGTGTGGCGGTCCATTCTCTCTGCCTACCCCTACGGGGAAATGGCGCGATGGTAGTAGTAGTAGTAGAAATCCGAAATATTGATCGAAGATACAGCACTAACGACAAGAGCATATCGGGCGTGATTCGCGAAAGCGGGGAGTTCCTACTCCACCAATACCACTTACCGCGCACGTCATGAACGTGGACCCCCACAGTAGCTACCCACGTATAAATAGTTTTCATAATATTATTTCGTAAATGTGTAGGTAAGCAATACCGGACATGCAGTATGTTTGAAAGAAGCACATTATAATCACATGTAGGTATGTTAGATTTTTAAGTATCGTAATATTTTTGCTGTGAGTGGCCTAATTGATAATTAGTAGTGGGTTATTTTTGCAACAATATTTTTTAATGTATATTTCTAGCATCGTTAATGCTTGTAACATCAGGGCCCTGATTACAATGGGGAGTTAACAGAGTTATCTTCGACTGTTTTCAAAGAAAAACCGATATTTGTGTACGAAAATGAGTATATTTGCATGAACATTTGAAGTATATTCATCGGTAACTTATAATTGAACATGTTCAAAGGAAAAAAATGTATGCATATTCTGCTTTTCATACAGAAAACTTAATTTTACTTTGTAGATAAAGTTGAGGATAAATGTTTACTTCCCATTGTAATCGCGGCCCTGACAAACGGATTTATCATAATTGCATGCACAAATTAAAATCAAACAAATCTCAATACGTTTTATGTTTATAGTTTATAGATACAAGGGATAGGAAAATCTCAAACAATCAACCCCTCTCATATTATACCTCAATTCAATTCAAATAAAAAAAAACTATTAATTCATTTTAAAAATGTTATAACTGTCCATAATTTTTTATAGGAGCAAAAAGTCATTAACATTTTCTTGTATACCCACAAACAAGCCATGCCTTTGTGGGATTTTTTTGTTTACTATTTTTCTATTAATATGTATTTCATTGATATGTAATTATGCTTTATTTTTTTGATACTCTGTTTTATTATTATGTTTATTGTAAAAAAACAAAAAAATTCAAATTAAAAAAAATATATATTTAAAAATACCAACTATAATGAATTACATTAGACAGGCATTTATTCTAAGGGATTGCCCAATATTCATTTATGTATATAAATTCCAGCTTTTATCCGCGAATTCATACAAAAACACGGGAAGAAATTGTGAAAGCTAAAATCTACCTGTAATTGTTACCTTATTGTAAATGTTGTAATCTGTGACTGGCCAATGCCCTAAAAGAAGTAACGTGAGAGATAGCGAAGTCTTGGATTTAATAAATATTAATATACCAACACGTAGAACTAGACAAAATAGTCTATATTATTGTCCCGCTTCTCAAACCAACTATCTTTGTCACTCACCTATACCGCGTATACACAAACTGAGAAATGAACGTACCTCTCATATCGACAATTTTAACTCGAGTCTGTGAATTCAAATCATCTTTTTATAAATATTTTATGATGTTCTATGGTAACGATTGAGGAATTATTTGCAAAAGCTACTTCTGCTAATGATCTGGCGTTAACTCATTTTATCTTCAAAAAGGAGTTAAGGACTGGATTTTCCTTGGTGGGAGGGATTTGAGTGGGAAACTCCTTGATGATTTTCCAAATGCTTGAGTTTACTGTTTACCATATTGATGTGCCATATATATGGTTTTAAAAATATTTTTTATAATTATTTTTTATGTTTATAATCCTATATTTGTGGTGATATACTCATGTGTGTGTGTGATATAATTGCTCGTCCCATCTCAATACAGGACTTTTAGTCCCATGGAGTTGGGACTTATGTCTCAAAAAATGTACAATAACCTTATGTATGTAAATAAATAAATTTGAAAAAAATTAACCAACTTTTTTATATCTTTTGTATGCTGACATACGAGTAGATATATTTTTCTTGTTTTTTTTATTTTTCTTTTTACACCTATGTTTTAAAATTGTTTTTAATTTTTTTGTACATCTAACTAACTCATTAAATTGTTATATTTTATATTGTAAAAGGCACTTGTAAAGTTTAATAAATAAATAAATATGCAGCGTCGGCAGCGTTTTTTCCTGTTTCAGGAATTGCTCCACCAAAAAATGCCGTAGTGAAATTTCATTGAGATTTAATTAAAATTAGCTCACACTTTTAACGATTGCGATTGCTATTGTAAATTAAGAATAATATCAGAATACTAATGTAAATATTATGCAGCAGTGGCTATTGGCCAGTAATGCATAACACCGCCACAGCCCAGAAGTGTACCACTGAGTCAGGTAACTGTGTATAGCAGTATACACGAATACAGTATACATGGCTGGCTGCTCGACTGGCCGCGGCACCTGATTAATGTGGCGGTGTTGAATCTGCGAATTGCCAGGGCTGGTGGCAGAATTTTTTTTCTACGCAAATAAAAAAATACATAAAATTTGACATTATTAAAAGGAATATAGAAGTCTAGTCATTTACTGGGCTCATGACCTATCATTGGCAGGTTTAAGTGGCCGCTTTACACACTGTAACATTCACATTCTGCCCATATTTGAAAATCTATCTTTATTCCTTCGATTCTTCCACCCGTTATGTTTCTGAGGTTAAAGAGCTGAAACCTTTATTGATGCGGGTCAGATCACATTCTCTAAATTGTTCTTCGTCTCTGTTGTGATATGTTAATATTAACCGCTTAAGAACTACATCCGAGTATACTCGGGGGGCTATGACTTGCGAAAATTCCCACACCCGAGATAATTCGGGCAAACTTTACTTGCAGAAAAGACCACTCCCGAACACACTCGGGTGAAAAAAAATAATGCTGCAAGCCACGAGATTTTTTTTAGTACTTTGCCTTTATAATGCATTATTAATGATTTATAATGAATTAAATTAATCCTTTTTTATGAATTTCTTTTATTTCTTGACCCACACTATGCACCAAACTATATTAACTTTAAATCCCATTGGGCCCAAAATGGCTTTTACGAAGGATACATATGTTCAGTTGATAAAATTAATACATAAAATAACCTTTTTTTCAGTTTTTTATATTTTTTAGGGAAAATTGAAGCGGTTAACAGCTCCCTAGAGGGTTGAATCCAGTCCTTGTCCATTAAAATTTGAACAAACTCAAAACATAGTTAATATTAGTAATTAGAATGAGATTTACTAAAAGCTTTCGAAATTATGCTTATCTATTAATTTTACATTTTTCTGGTTCATCTTTGCGTGCCGTGTCAGGTCCTCCGACGTTGGAGATCACTGTGGCGAATGTTTCTCGCCATAATGATATCCTGGGAACTGTTGCTGGAGTGGTTTCCCCTTTGCCTTATCCAGGGATTTTCTGTACGGGTTACCTTTATTTCTCAATTTTGAGGCGCCGAAGATTCACCATCACTCTCCGTCCAATTTTTCTTTACCACATCATTGTACAATTTACTTAATACATAGATAGCTATCGAGAGTACCCCCGTATCTTACGGTTAGCATATCTACGCACTGAAAGTGACAAATATCATGTTCAAGCTAGAACTTTTTTTATTTAATTGCGATTTATTGAAAATTTCAATCGTTTCTACATAGCTACTTTTTATCACAGAAGCCTGTTAACTTCATGTGTTGTAATCGAGGATGCAACCTAGTTAAAAGCTTTGAGTAACGTCAAAAATTCAAAGAATTCTTCATCGTCAATTTTATAGTTTACCATATAATGGTGGGAAAACAAATTTCCACGCGGATGCGGGGCGAGAAATTGCGGGAGGCGAAGCCCTAGGGCTTCTACGATATTATTTAGCGGAGTGGACTGTATTTTAATTTTAATGAAATAAGTGAATATCCGTGATATGCGGTATGCAGTGTCAATCTGTCACAACCCCAACGAATGAGATAGATTAGAAATAAATGCAACTAACCTAGTTTGTTCTTGATGTAATTTCGGTGGTCCAACTGGTCAATTGCGTGCGACACCAACACTAGGACAGGCTCCCGATCTGGAGCTGAGCTCTGCTGGTTGGTGAAAACAAAGTCTATGATGCGGCACACGTTCAACAAAATAAACGCGCGATTCACTACACGAAGTCTTATTGTTGCGGATGATCAAAGGATACTAAGGTGGGAAGTGAACAGATGTGGGTACAAAGGATGCTAAAGTTGTGACAATAATTTGAACAGTGCATACCCACATAATTCGCAACCATTATACATATTTCGTACCTATTTTTCTCTAATTTTAAAAACCTCTTGTATTTGTTTTCCAGTTTGACTCTGTTTACAAATTAAAGTTAGTTCCTTCCATTGCCGCTTGCCGCTCGCGGCTTACTAAAATGGCAGCACTGACTGCGGCGCTCATGTGTAATGTTATGTTTCTTGCTGCCACAAATCCCTTTCACTTGCTACATTTTTATTTTACGGTTGTACTCGTGTCTCCTGCCCATGCCGCCATCGCCCCTACGCCATTGTGCTCCACAAAGAGCCGTTTAGCGTTTTTCTGTAGTTAAGCGATACGCTGTAGGTACCATGTACGAGTATCATGTTTCTCAGTAAACCGATACGAAGATACTCTATTCAGATCATATCTAATAGCTGCGATCTCATTGTTGATCAAATCTGCACTCATAATACACTATAGACATTATTAATTCCTAACTTATGTCTAAATTTGTATCATATAAGCAGAGCATAGACTATCGGAGCATTTTTCTATCTAATACAGGTATTTTTTCGGTATTACAATTTCAAATATCGGAAACTCGGTGTTTCGATATTTTCTCGATATTTTTGGTAACTATTCAATGAATACTTTAAAATCATATTCTTTTTGCTTCACCGTATTCAATTTTCAGGTAAAAATCGTTGTAAAAGATGGAAACCCCTGGGTGCTATTCTGAACCGCTCTCGTGGCTGTGGAGAACGCTTTAATCTCGTGTACTTAAATACAAAACACACGGGATAAAAGTGTTTTCTACGGCCGCGAGAGCGTTTGGAATATCACCACAGAAAAAAAAGTGTTTCAATGTAAATCAACAATATATATATATTTTTTTATTTCAATTTCATTGATAAACCCTTACGGGTTACATACATTTAACCAAATATTTTTACTTTTAAAATTCACATTCTACCGTTAATAATAATATTTTTAACATCTTTTGTAAAGGTTGTCTGAGTCTTTTGTTTAGTTTTGTCTGGTAGTTTATTGTATAATTTCAGTCAATGGTTTATTAGTCTCGATTGTTCTTTTCTCGTTTTAACAGTTTTTTTCAAGTTTTAATTCTTCGTCTACAATTACATCAGTGGCTAATTTATGAATAAATTTTAAGGATTCTAGTTTAAAGAGTTCAGTTACATTTAATTGATTAGTTTGTTTAAAAAGTTCTTTAGTTGCTGTTAGATAGGGTAGGTCATATACTAACTTTAATATTTTATTTTGCTGTCTTTGTAGTCTGTTTATGTCATTTTGATTTCCTGTTCCCCATAGTAGTTGCATAAAACATATTTTTTAATAAGAATTTGGTTGAACGAAATCAGCATTCTGATTTCTGATTGGTTGAATAAGCAGAATGGCGTATGGCGTGACAAATAATCACGTTTGATGTTTGAAATTTTAAAACCAGACAAAATAAAAAATATCTCATGTAATATCGAAATCCCGGTACCTAATAGAAATGTCAAAATCGGTGTTTTCAATATCGCGTTTTTGGTTCGATATTCCTTTTTTTCGATACTATTGAAAACCGGTATCTATGCTCATTAAAAAAAAATCACGAACATTTAAAAAGTTAATAAGATTAACAAATAGAAACATCGTAATTAAGATTAGGAATATCTACAAAATAGTCATAAATTATTTTCATTCGTAAGTAGTACATAAACTCCCGATCGAATAGCCACTCTCTTATTTTGCCTTGTCTCTTATATATATGCCATATTTTCTAAGACACGTTGGCAATAATTTTATTTGATTTATTTGTATAAAGTATTAATAGCATCTGTATATAATTATAATTCCTCTTTACGTGTGATGTCACTAAACTCCTCCTATACGGCTTCACCGATTTACGTGCGGTTTTCAGAGAAATATAGATCTTTGCGCTGTGCGTGTTTGTAGATATTAAAATTTTCAATCTAATATGTAAAAAAGAAGTAAGGAACACAATTTTTTTATTCGTCGATCTATCAGGGTTGCATTCGAGGAGAATGCATTTGTTAAAAAATAAAAAGATGTTTTTTTGTGCATAAAAACAAATGTTTTTGAATGTTTACAAATAGCATTTATTTTTTGTGGATCTCAATCAGATTCTTTCCTTAAATTCCTTATAATTTCCACCCATTTGTTTACTTTTAATTGATTTTTGGTAATACTAAAATAACATTAACTTTAATATATTTTTTCAAATCGTATACCTAAAAAAGTACAGCCCTCTGTTGGTGAGAAGACCGGAGTTTGACATTTGCAAAAAGAATGCCATATTTGAAAAATATTTATTTTATGTTTTGGTATTTAACCATAAACAAGTACCTAGGTACCTACTTAAATTCAATATAATATTAACAATTTTTAGTTTTGGAATTTAATCACAAACAAGTACCTAATTATCAATGAAAATTCTTTTTGCAAGCTAATAGCAGGCAAGCCAACGATCGAGAAGAACAACGTCTGTTGGGTCCGCTAGTTTTGTATAAAGTATTAAGGTTTAACTTTCCGTATCCCTAGAGGCCGACCCGCCACCCCTGCGGAGAGGTCTAAATTTACGTTAGGTTAGACACCTCAGGCATAGAGACTAAGCTGATCTGAAGATCTAAAATTAGTTAAATAAGATCTAGATTAAAACAAAAATAATTATTTTACCTTTTATTTTATTAGTCGATCGAAAAAATAACATGTTGTCGACAAATATCGGTATTTTTTTATCGTTCATTTGTTATCGAGTAACGATGTTATGATTACTATGTGATTACTATCTTCTTTATTGTTGATCAACATTTGTTTTTGATTACGTATTATTTTGCCTAGTCGTAGAGACTGCCCCAAGGAAAACTATAATGATTTTCATCTTATGGATATTTATACGATCTTGGACAATGTGATTATAGGGTACGGTAGGAACTTTAGACCATGATTGGTGACCGCGGACTATAAGTAAATCAAGTAATCTAAATAAACCATACGTTATAAAAGTTCAAAATTTTCAGTTTTTGAATGCAAAAATATTTCTGAATGTATTTTCTATCTATTAGGAGGATCTGTGGTTAAAAAAAAATCTAATACACTATCCAACTAAACCAGAATATATTTATATGTGTCGTAATATCCTCGCTATGATTTTCAAAGTTTTGAAATTATTCTGCCCGTGACATCACGAGTTCAAGTCTGTGAGTTTTGCTGGCATTTGAAAGGCCCCATACCTGTTTAAACACCCCTACAACATACTAAACTTTGAAAAACATAGCAATTCCGGGAACCGCAAATCTATCACAACGTAGAACAACGCTATAATTGAATCTATAATATCTGTACCTCAGAGGCAGACGGATGCAAATCCCGAATTTTATGAAATGACAATTTGATTTTCGTACACAGTTTGTGACCACGTCCATTGATTTTGAAGAAATGGAAGTCTTAAAATGAAAGAACCAATGTATTAAGATGTTGAAAATACAAATTAATGCTATAAACGACTAGAAATTACTTAGATAAAGTAGATTTTTTAGGCTTTTGTTGAACGTTTGAGGTTTGGATCTGCATCCGTCTGCCTCTAAGGTACAGATATCAATACCATAGAGTTAAGTGATTGCGTCTATCCTATACGAGCCCGTTTCACACGTATCCTGCCAATCCACTCGGTCCGGTAAAATTAGGGCGGGTAGAAACTTTTTCATCATTTTTTTATTTCTTTAGTTTCTATTCGCGGATGAAAATTTTGCTTGAATAATTAATCGATTAGTCGGCCTCATATTGTACGGGTTTGTGAATTTACCTGCCGATTAATAAATGAATTTTTTATTTTATATTAGTCAGTCCACCCTATGTTATTTTTTCGTGCCGGCTTCTGCGTTTTTCATTTAATAAAAATAAAAATAATAATGAAAGACATAATAAGTTATTATGGATAACTAACTTATAAAGCACCATAATTCGTGAACATTGATTTTAATTTGTATTATGGAAAACTACAACGCATCCGAGATCCTAATTAACCAAGGCCCTAAGACTTAATCCACTGAGGCACGTAGGGCTGATTTAATAAGGCCATTAGGACAGATTCATTAAGACCAGTGCTGATTAAATTAGGCTCGAAGGGCCGAATTTAATATCACGTAACAGTCGGCGACAGCTTACTGTTATTATTTAAAATTACCGATTCTTCGCTATTCAATGTTAACAGCTTACTAATCGAACTTTTGCGTAGATATTTAACATATTATATCTGTATGTTTTGTGTGGTTTTGGTAGCATTATTATAAGAAACAGCTTCTTCTTTTGGGTACATTTTCAAAGTGGCCGCTATCCGAATCAATCAACTGTGGCCCGAAGGGCCGAATTCCCTTGCATGTAACAATCAGCGACAGTTGACTGTACTCTACTAGTTTTATTAATTTCTTCATACATTTTCGCAAAACTTCTCTGTACACTAAGGAAGTTCAGTACCATTGGATATAGAGCGATTTTTTTTCTTGCATGCGGTAAAAATTAAAACATTTAATTGTGTAGCGAAGTTTCTCGAAAATGTATGAAAAATAAATAAAAATTATTGTGTTAAAAATAAACGACTTTGAACTACGTTACAAGTTCCTTTGACTAAACCAATGATCGTGTTGTGATAGATTTCCGGTTTCTGGGAGCCAACTCACCAATCATCAGAAATCACTGACGAGAGCTTGTGACGTCAAAGGCAAAGTTATATAAAAATTACAAAATCAAAATAAATCTTAGTGCTGATAATACGGCACACAATATATTTTCTTTTTTTTTTGGCTTAGTTTGATAGTCTATTAATAAATGAAAAAATAATGAAAACCACAGAACTTCCTCATTAAGTGCTCTAATTTTAACGCGTCTAAGAAAATATTTTTTTAATTCAATTTCCCGTAGCATAGAACTTCATCATCAACGACGTAACTCATAAAAATATTTTTGTACGGAAACATGACCCGAAATATTATTAATTTTAAAATCAATGAAAGGGTCATAATTAACAATATGTTAAACCGCGATTTTAAGTGGTTCACAGACAGAGATGTTTCGAGTTTCAAGAACGAATAGAATTAGAACAAGAATATGGAAAACTGAGAATCTACAAGTTTAAAATTGTGTTTAGTTAGTACCTACTAGAACAGTGACATTTCTTCTAACTCAAATATAAGCCATCCATCGACTAATCTATATATAAAGAATTCTTTCATCAGCCGCTTGCTGATGCATTCGTTCGAGGAAGATGTTTATTTTAAACCTAAACTTTTCCTTTTGCTAAAGTTCAGACGGGAGCCATTAATGCAGATCGTCAGACAAATCGAATTTTGTATGCCTAATGTTTTGTATTGAGTGATTTGTAGCTTAATTTTAGACAAGATTACACATAAAGTTTTCACACGTTTTAAGCATATTGTTGCAATTAACGTATTTTTAAAATTTATTTGTTTAACTTTTTTTACATAAAATAAATTGTTCATTCGCGGGCATATTGCCAAATGGCAATTTCTTTCAACCATAAAAATATCAGTTTTATTTATATAATTCAAGTCAGAAAAAAAAATCCAAAATTACCTTTAATCAATACTCAATAAGAAAGGGAAAAATAAAAAAAAGGAAAGGAGGAGAGATTAAGAAAGAGAAATGAAATGTTTCTTCAGGCGTGATTTAAACAGAGATAGGTACAGTAGTAACATCTTTAATAGTGGATGGGAGATGATTCCACAGTCGACGCTATATGAGTTGGAGAAGAAAGAGGAATTGTGGATGGGTATTAGGCAGAGGCGGTTCCTTAGTATGTGCATAAGTGCAGTGCACTGCCAAGTAAAAATATGTGGAAATAAATTATTAATTTTATTAATAGTAAAACTATGTTATAAGTAGGTAGAAAGAAACAGGGATTCGATGCAATATTATACACGTAAACACCATAGTATACAAAACTAGCGCCAAAATATGTTGCGAGATCGACTCTAGCGGACGATTTTCTCATCTTGTCTACGCATGCGCAACCGTCCCTGTGTATGTTTTTTGTTTTGCACAATTTTTTACCCTGAATTTGTATGAAATGTGTAATTTCTCCTTAGATCGTCATTTGAGCGAGATAGACAACGCTTTATACCGGTGAATCGTGCGTTAGAGGGAGAAGGTCATATACATACTCCGGGCATTGCCAACGCATGCGCAGATTTGAAGTTTGAAGTTCGTTTGCAATGTCACTTTGAACATGCGTAATGACATGATATTATTACGAGTTTAGTTGATTTAGTATCCTATAACGTGCGTATAATGTTAGGCGAATTTAGCGTTCCTTGTTCCGATGCGCGGGTTGTCATCTGTCATACTATTGCCCGTTTATCACGTCAGACCTGTCATATTGTTATAATATTATTGAACTTAATATGTTTACAAAATGTAAAGAAATGCATTGCCCATATTTTCGGTCAGGAGCCACCAGTGGTATTAGGGTGCTTTGAGAATTAGAACGAAGAGGTAAACCATGAAGTGATAAGCGTTGAAAATTTTCAAGGAGGCATATAGGTGCGTTAGGAGTGTTAGGACTATGAAGTACAGTGAACAGAAGTAAGAGGGAATGATTGTTTCTCCGCGCTGTCTAATTTTAAGCCAACGATATTCAGAAATATGCTTCCCTCTCAATAGAGATAAAAGAGCCCTAACCAGGTACAAATTGACTTTTATTTTAAGGCAACATTTTTTTATGATTTTTAAGATATAAGAAATGGACAACAAAATTAAATATCTACTTATTTGGATAAAGCGTTACAGCGAAAATATTTTTTAATGAAATACAAAAACGTTCACATGGGTGTATACTAATCGGATGGACGTGAAATGAGATTTATTATATATCTTATTTTATTACGATTTCCTGTATACAAGAAAATACTGTAAAATATAATTGTATAACTAGTTAATACGCCTCCGGAGTAATGTCAACCGGTCTAAATCAAGTTCTTTAAAGAAAAAAGCTTCTAAGCGACCTTAACTGTCAACTAACCACATGAAACACTTACTAACTACTTGCTAGTAACTGGTATCGCTGGGTTAACTTAACTTACATAAAACCGCTAGAGACATTATACTATCACACTGACAATACTGCATTCTAGGTAAACTGTTAATCGACCCAGGATAATCGGTCGAAAACGTTTTGACTTTATGGATTTTAAATAGTTTATGAACGCAGTGAACGGAGTTTATATTATGAGTTAAATTATTAAATTCGCCCTCTCTCCCGATGTTGCCCTCTCCGCCCACACACCGCTCTGCTCTCACAATTTATCGCGACGCTCCGTACTTGTCATTTGTCTTTCTATACAATGTGGCAGCGTGCGCGCTATGCATTTTTAGTGAAGCTAATTTTATCAATGTCATACAAAGAATTATACATCATTCAAAAATGACGCGTGCGTCTTGTGTAAGCGCTCGATGCGTACTGCAACCGCGCAATTATGTGGCCAGTCACTCGCGCTCATATTGCCGGTCCTTTGACTCGCTCTCAAAAACCGACAAAATAGGGAGCGGTGGGCACGATGAGGAGCATGACGTGCGACATGACGAGTAATGTTGCCACACTACGTCTCTGCCTCCTTTCCTCGCTACTTCCCATGCCACTCGACGAGTGTATGGCAGGTCCATAGTGTAGACTGCAATCAAAGTGTATCACTGATTATTTTATGTAAATATGAAGGCAAGACCAATCTTATACTTTAAGTACCAGTTCAGGGACCACGGACGTTCAAATACAGGTAGGGTGGTGAATATGACACAGTGTGTAAAACCAGCCAATAACAGTTATCTAGACTTGAAGTGGAGCACGTGGACATCCCCAGACGCTTCCGGGAAACCCTACCGCCAGCCAGCACTTTCGCCTCCTCTCACGTCAGTTCTGGGTCCCTTAGCTCCGACGAATAAAACCGAAAGATCATCAACGACGGCTTTCCAGGACAGCGGGAGCCCATAGGTGTGAGGCAGAGGAGGTAGCTTGGGTTAAGACTTTCCATCATCCGCAGCACGTGTCGAAGCCGCTGCCGTACCCTCAAAGCGCTCGTTATAAGAAGCTGCTGCGGTCGTTCTCGGGTTTTGTGGTGAAACCGAACCACCTTATTCCTAATATTCTCCTCAGTCGTCTTTTCTTAAAACTCATGTGTTTGGTGTTTTGAGTTTCGGTAAGGTCTCGTCATTCGCACCCATATTGGAGTACTGGCATTATACAAGCGTTGAAAAATCGGCATTTCGTTTTGACCCAGTAAAGACTAGAGTTCCATACAGCACGCATCGTTTTTTTAGGAATTATATTTCTAAGTAAACAACCGTGTCAGAAAATGGTAACTAATTTGTCCCAGTGCGGAATTCTCACCTCGAAACTGGGCACAGGGGAATAATTTTAATTAAAATATCGATGTTTTGTTTTATATTTGAAGAGCGCCTTTGCCTTTGGAGGCATCTTCAAGACTGTAGGGATCTTCAAAATATTATCAAAATTATTAACTTCGGAGTTTTATCTTCAAAACACTATCAATATTATTAACAATGGAGTTTCATATCAATATCTACAAAATATCTACGTAATATCTGCCATTTTAAATAAATATAAACAAAAAACATCAATATTAATAAATACAAGTCAATTCTTTATGATTTATTTATTTAAACGCCTTGTAGGCTTTTACATGTTTTAAATATATTTATTTATAAAGAACAGACGTGTATTTTACACAAATGTAACAAAAAAATTCAATGAAGTAATAAGAATAATAAAATAAAAAATTTATAAAA
This sequence comes from Micrasema longulum, assembly GCF_059751315.1. Classification (NCBI taxonomy): domain Eukaryota; kingdom Metazoa; phylum Arthropoda; class Insecta; order Trichoptera; family Brachycentridae; genus Micrasema; species Micrasema longulum. The sequence continues at coordinate 671,046 of NW_028277590.1, read as the reverse complement.
ACTAATCTTACATATAGTACATACATAAATTTATTCCAGTAGACAGAACAGAAGTTCATTTTTTCCCAACGGTTATATAAAAAAATCTTAAAATTAGAAGTTAGAAAAAAAATAAAAAAAATACAGATATAAGTTAATAAAGGGTATACAATTAAAAACAACAGAGTATTATTTAAGTATTTAAATTTGGAGATAGTAAATTAATACACTGCCTTTTAAAATTCAAAAGTGTTTTATAAAATATATCTATATCATTTGAGTAATTATTTGCAAACACGTGAATTCTCCTTATGGGCGGCGAGTGTGCACTGTAGTTTGTTGTAGATACATTTATATAGAAGAGTTTATTAAATCGAGTAATCCGGCCGGGCACTCGCGAGTGAATTAGTTTTAACAGTTCGGAACAGTCAAATATTGAATTTAATATTTTAAATAAAAATAACAAATCATTTAATTTGTTTCTAGTTTCTTATGTATGTAAATTTAAATATTTATTTAAGTATGTATAATTAATATTATAATCGTCAAAGTGTCTTATAAACCAGGTATAAAGTTACGCCTGGCCATAGTAATAGAATAAGGATGGGAATGCCATCTTTTTCATTCTACCATTATGCCTACGCGTAACTTAATACCAGGTGTTTGTAAGGCCCATACAATTATTGTATATTTGTTTTTGTGATTGCATAAGGGTTTTTGAAGATTGTTAAATATATATTAACTTCGACCATGTACATTATTTTACGTCAGAGAATATAAATAGTAATTGTTACTACTATTCTTATAAAATAACCGAAACGCCCACATATCTAATTTGTGATTGTATTAGGGTTATCGGAGTTTGTTATGTATATAATTAACTACGACTATGTACATATATTATACATATTATTTAGCGTCAGTGGTCCCTTCTTATAATCCTGGTATTATAATACGCCTAGGCATAGTGGTAAAGTAAGTTGTATATTTATATTATAAGGAAATACCTTTAGAAATGTGAAAACAAAATATATATTTTTAAATGCCAGCTAAAAAAAAACATGTGTAGCAGATAAGTTAGCTCTTAAAAAGAAATCGTATTCGGGTTCGCTTTGAAAAAGTTTTTTTTTGTGTTTTCCAAAATTATGTGTTTTATTAGAGTTCGTGGTTTTGTGAACGAATATCATTGTATTTAAGGGTTTTCTTTGTTCGTAATGTGTTAGTACTTTTAATTAATTTAACATCACTTCACCCTCGTGTATATGGTTTTTTTCTAGAGATTATTCTTAATGCATTGTTTTGTAATATGGTGAATTTGTTTCAATGTTGTCGTGGTTTGATAGGATAATGTGCTGCTGCGGTGGTTGGTGGGTGGTTCAGTGATTGTGTTGTAGGTGATTTTGCATGAACCCTTATCAACAAATCTTCTGGTTCCTTGTTTGTCTTTTTGTTACCACCTTAATGTTGTGATGAAATGTAAGTTGCAAGTGTACGTAGTTTAGAAATGTTGATTAATTAACATACTGTTTAATGATAATTAGATCGAGTTAATATTAGGATATTCATATAATAATGTTTGTACTATTTTAAAACAAAATAAAAATAAAGAATAAGTCATGTATTTTCATCCTTATTTTATCCACCATGCCTAGCCGTAACTTTATACCAAGTTTATAAGTAAGGCTCAATGTAACTGTTCCTGCTATTCTTATCAAAAAACTGAAACGCCTACCTCTCATTTGTGATTACATTAGGGTTATCGAAGTTTGTTAAATATGTACATTTAGACTATATTGATTACGTCAGTAAATATAAATTATATCACTGCAAATTGTATATTGATTAAATTGAACGTAGTCAATGTTTTAACTATCTTAAACAAACAGATGTAGACCCTTTTAAAGTTAATTGAAAACAAACAAGTAATTAACACTGTCGTAAATTTGATTGATTTATAAGAATGCACTTAATTTCATATAAAGAATAAAGATCCTTGAAGTATTGAACGCAACATCGGTATAAAAATAATATTTACTTCAAAGTTATGATACAAAATCATGCTTCTGTGTATATATTCCTAATCGCTTCGTCTGTTGTTTCAAAAGGCGTAAATGGTTCAAGCTTTAACAAACATAAACACGACATTTTATATCAAACAACTGCTTTGCTGTCGATAGAGTTTACAATCAAAATAACATTGGTTAGCCGGTATGTTTTAGCGCAATCGTGCTGGGAACAAGATTTATCGATCACTATTGAATATTTACATAATAATATGCAATTTCACAAAATCTACGCTACAGATATGATTAATTTTAAGTGGTGTTCCAATTTCATAATCATAGTATATTTTGATCATGGGATTTTGTAAATGGTAAGCGAAGATGCAAAGCTAAGCTGTTTTCGGCTTTATACTTTTAGGTTAAAACCCTTAAAATTTCTAAGTACGTTGCGAATAGATTATCTATGCGGTCTCCCGTGTACCACTAGGTGCGGATAGGGATGATTTTTATATTCTAAAATGCAAGCTCTATTTACTAAGAGCTTTGCCTTATGACCTTATAAGTAAGATTAAAAATACTAAAAGGGGTGAAATGCATTTTAATCTTTCAGTATGCAAAGGATTGTATTTTACATTTTGAGGATATGTAATAGAAAATTTGAATGAATTTTAGGTGCGCGAATATTTGACTTTCTGAAGAACAACGAACTTAGATCGCGGATTGCGGGATGCGGCAACTTCCGGTGGGCCATTTACTGCAAATTCCTCCTTAGAGATTTTTAAGGCATTAGGTTGAATGTAACACGTCCATATAAAATAACAGGTTTCTAACAAACAGTTCATTAAATAAAACTGTTCTATAAAAATAACTGACTTAAAGTAGTCAAATTTCTTGGTGAAAGTTTACGTATTGTAATTTACATATATCAAATTAATACCTAAATGGATTACAATAAAACATAATTTCAAATACATATGATACATAAAATTATGAATTGATCAGTACACAACTAAACTTTACATATTATAACTTTAAAATACTTTAAATAATATAAACGAACTTAATTATGATCAATTTAAGTATTTACTTTCATATTTATTTAACCGCGTCACATAAACATTAGATTCTTTAGTTTATATCATATAATAGTATATACGATAATATTATTTGTAGTACGTGTTATAATTATGTGTAAATTCATCCACAATAATTAGTATTTTTATAATAGATTAAATATATGAGAATTATAATATCACATACATCATAATTGCCTTTCGCACCTAATGGCGCACCACTGCATTGGTACACCAATCGCAGCGTATCTTGACCATTTTTGTTACATGAAGGTAAGGTGATCAGTCTTACGCTTCAGGTACCAGTCCAGGGACTATTAAATATTTAAGTGTGAAAACGCCCTTTTAAATCAGTATTTCATATCAACCATGTCGGGAATCGAACCCGAGACCTCTTGCATGGAAGGCTAAAGCGCTGACCATTACACCACGAGGCCGACACATACACACTCACCAATATTTATTGAATGAAAAAACAAAAAACTATTGGCTGTTTTTTATGTTATACTAGATGAAAGAAACAAATATAAAAAATAAAAATAAAAACTTAGTTGATGTAAAAATATTAACAACAACACTACATCCATTACTAGGTTCCAAATATTATAAACAGTCTTGCTGTGCTCTTGAACAATGCACCACATAATTAAGTTCTTTACGCTTGTAGTATTAGAATCACCAAACACTGCCATTTTCTCCGACAGAGGGACGTCCACATCCTCAACTATCTCCACCACATCTTCAGACTGAGGAAGCTCAGCATCTTTGGCATGCTGTAAAATAACATTACATATATACATGCATACATTCGAACTTTGGATGAGAGATGTGAAGTAATTGATGCTTCAGAAATCATCTCAATCGGTTCTTCTCCCTGCCTCTCCATCGTGGAAATAGTCATTCCTTATCCTAAATATGTCACGTGCATGCATTGCTTTAATAAGACAAAATAAATTCCTTAAATCAGAATGTACAATGACAGACTTCTGTCTTTAAACTTTTAACCTTAAAAAACATTTAATTGACATATTATGTAGGAGCTTCATTTTGATTCGTTTAAAATTGGTTGTAACCCAGTTAATACAATAAGCTCTCTCTATTTATGCAATAAAATCCAATATGAAAGATACCTGAATTCTTTGACAACAGCGGTATAACGACTTTTGAAGTGACATTTTAGCAAAGCAGGTAAATGTTATGGTGCAATGAAATCATATTTTAGGACAGTACTTACCTTCTTTAAAACGCGACAGTATTTAAGTTTTACACTCGATATTATGATATTAATATTCCCATTTATTCATTTATCCTTGAATTTGAATGACATTTAACTAATTAACACTGTTTCTTGATTCAAAACTTAGTAAACAAAAATCGACAACTTTTGGACAGTTGCAAAACGTGAAAGCGAATTGCCAAACGACAGGTAAATAGTATTCGTGTAAAACAGCCTTCTTTCGGTACAAAAGCGAAACGAAAATGATCGTACGTAATATGCAGTTTAAGGAAAATGTATGGGGTCAAGACGATTCGTTTAGGAAGGCGAAAACGACGACATCCATACTATGTAAATAAGCGACGTTTCGGTTTCGCTGGGTCCCCCATACAAAAAATCCTGCAGAATCGAACCAAATTCTGTCATGAAAATCTTGTCATAAGCACCCAGTATGCCAAAGCAAGGACCGCAAATTGCGAGGACGCACATGCTTTGGCAGCCGACGCGCCGAGCCGAATCCTAGAAGCCGTTTGTGGAAACCGTATGCTCCAAAAAGAAGCGGAGATGGTATGATCAATGTATAATGACGCTTCACAAGGTAACTAGTTGCCTAAATTAATGTCTAATCTTGTTGCCGTGTTTGCGTGATTACGTACAACATAAAAAGGGGTAATATCGAAAACGAAATGATTGTGCAAACAGAATATTTAACGCAGAAGCTTTCACGACATAGCAACACGAATAGGATGTTAACTGTTGCTAGACTTCCTCACAGGGATAGACTGCCACGTCACCATATATAAGAAATTTCAGAGAAAGGCAGGGACGTCACACGCTGAGTAATTTCAAAATTACGGAACTTTAAAAAATCATAGCGCTGATAATACGATGGACAAAAATATTTTTTAAAATTAACATCCAAAATTTAAGTACAAAAATTTGTATCATTGCATGAACAATTGTAAACAAGTAATTTGTCGGAATCCTCTAATTGAACATGTTAAAATTTTTATTGAACTTTTCAATGTATATTTAACTTTTCATACAGAAAATGGCGTGATTTTACTCTATAGGCAATTGAAGATAACCCTGTTAACTTCCCATTCGAAAACGGGCCTAGATAAATTCACAGCAGGGATGTATTATAAATACTGTATTAACAAAACAGAAGTCATAATTATTATTTTCCCTCCGACCTAATAGATTGATGATACTTTAAACGTAACATACCCGGTGTCATGTCGGTCCCTTTGATAAATGCTGTTAACCAAAAATAATGGCCCCTGTTATTTCTATTCAAGTATTAAAATGTCGTTCTAAACGGACACCACCCCGATTAGGATCGACTGAATACATGGCTCATTGCTCTCAATGAAAGTAATTATTATTAATCAATCATCTAATCACCAAATGGTTCGTATCGCGCAACTGACAACGATGATACAATCGCAATGATAATTGACTAAGAAAGAAAGCGGAAATTAATGAGGCCACAATTAAATGAGCAATTAAAAATATTATTGTGCCATTGGACCAGTTTGAAAAAACGATATGTACACATTTAATATGTAATTAAATTGTGTCATATATCAAATTTTTAGGCAACCTAACGAGCGTCGAAACGCTTATTGGTCAAATGAGACAAAACTGGTTCGAATTCAACTCTTATACAAATTTATGATCAATTTCATTCATTGAAAAACTTACTTACACTTATACACAGTTTTATACGAACACGCACAGCGCAAAGATCTATCTTTATCTTAAAACCGCACGTAAATCGGTTTAGTCGTTTAGGAGGAGTACGGTGACAGCACACGTACAGAGGAATTATATATATATAAAGATGGAAAAGAATTTATATATGGCGGTTTTTGAGTTCTCTTTTATCTGTGGTCCAAACAAAACGGTAATGATCTAAATCACTCTTCGCCTACTTCTCCGTCATTGGTGGAAATATAAGTTAGACTAAATTATATTATGCATTTCAAATCGCATATGTACCTTTCTTTTCTAATACGGTGTGATTAATTACACTTTCCAATTAGTGGTAATACTTTCAAGTTTTACAGATACCAAAAAACTCATTTAACTTGATTTCTAAATTCCTTTTTGACTTTATAAAAGAATTACGCCTATCCGCTGATTGCTCTCATTCTCATTCCATAAAAAAGGCCATAAAAAACGAAGAAGAAGAGAGCCTTAACCACTCTAGCCTATTTTACAAGGACTCAAGGCCCGTGTTACAATGGAAATTTATTTCTAAAGTTCGTTCGTTTCTCGTACATCCATCACGCTTTAACGCAATCAAAATCCTATTTCGATCCATTTCCTACTACATACGATACTTTGTTTGTTTTATTTTTTTATTTTATGAACATAAACGGAAAATCTGCCGTTTACAACATTTATACTACTAACATATTTGGCTTAATATTTTTATTTTTTTTAAACATCAATTTACTTTTACCCAAGATTTATAAAAATGCTGGGAGAGCATTCCATGCATCCCAGCAGTATGTGTCCCTCTAGTATGTATCTTTGTTGAATACATAATAAAATAAAATTAAAATTAAATTAAAATTAAACGTCGCGTCTTGACGTCGTAATTGTCAAAGCCACACATGTTGCGTTTTTGTAGAGACATATTTAAAAAAAAATATTTTTTAAAAGTTATGTATGAAAAACAATTATCCACACAATTCACATTTTTAAATCCATTTCGCATATTTTGATCGGTATTCGTAGTATGCGATATCTCGCTTTTATTGTATCTAGTCTCGAGACATGGTAAAAACGTGATGAGAAACTATAAAAAATTCTCTTACACCTTTTGTTTCTGTTCTACAAACAATATAAATGCAAATCGCCTACCATCTGTTGCATAACTGGATAGTTCGGTCTACAGTCCGGCTCATATTTGCCGTTATTGCTGGCAATAAGTTGTGTGGATTGTGGTTTATCCTATGCCAAAGATAAGTGCAAGCTGTGTTCATCTCAAGAGCTCTGAAGAGGCGTGCTTATAATAATTATAGAATAAAAAATAACAAAATAGAGAGAATAAGAATAAAAAATTAATTAATTAATTAATTACTGTAAAAAAATACCATATTATCTTTTAAGAATATTTTTTTTATGTTACACAAAAATATTATAACTGTCCATTATTTATTATAAGAGCAGAAATTCATTAACTTTTTCTTGTATACCCACGAACAGGCAGATTATTTGTTTACTATTTTTCTATTAATATGTATTTCATTGCTATGTAATTATGCTTTATTTTTTTAATTCTCTGTTTATTGTAAAAAAACAAAAAAATGTCAATAAAAAAAACAGAGATGAAAAACATTTAAGAGAAGGTAATATAGAAGTCTAGGCATCTACAGGGCTTATGACCTGTCAATTTATTTATATATTTATTATTATTCGTGTATACACGGCACAAATACCTTTTATAAATATAAATACAATTAACATACTGTGTTCTATTACAAAATTATGAAATAATATAATATAATATATACATATTACACAGTTGTTTTATAAATGTTCTATATAATGTCTTTGGGATTTTAATACTTAACATGCTCTGGTAGAAAAATACTAAAAATAAAGATAACGCGGTATATTCGAAATAGCAAAAATTATAAATCATTGATTTGTTGGTATTGTTGCAATGTATATTGAATGCCCTAGGAATAATACTAACTGTCTCCTGATAAGAGCTCAGGGGTTCTCAACCGTTTTAAAAATAAAATTTAAAAATAAACAAAATAAACCTTTTAAAAAAAATTTTTTTTTTTTAATATATAAAAATTTAAATTTTAAAAAACTAAAAAAAAAACAAAAATCTAGTCATACGTTTATAAATATATTTGACATGTATTTATTTATACATTTATTTTGCTTTTTTTATAAATGAACATAAATACTTAAACATCAGTCAAAATCCTACACTATTTCTTTAATAGCAAGTTTAAATTTCATTTGGCCAATGTGAAAAATGTCAATACAACTGATCTGGTTACCTAGACTGTGCAATCTTGAGATAGGTGAATTCATAGCATAATTAGTGGCAGCAATATCTATATGAAATGGGACATTATGTCTAGTAGTCCTAACAGGGAATTAAATCATGTTTAGCAAGTCAGGGGAGTCCAACATGCCATTTATTATCTTAAAGAGAAACATCAAATCACTCAGTTTCCGTCTTCTGGATAAACTTTCCAAATCAAATGTGTTCATTAAGAAGTCATAGTTTGTAGATTCAACAGGAATAGATAGCTTGTAGTTGATAAAACGTACAAAATTTCTCTGCACTCTCTCAAGTTTTAACGAATGAACTCCGTAAAATGGGCTCCAGATACTTGAATTGTATTAAAGTATTCTCTTGACAAGTGATACCTACATACAAAGTTTTGAAAGATAAAATTGATTTGAAATCTTTGACTGTTCTTAAAATATAACCCAACGATTTCATTGATCTATTAGTAACTTCTTTAATGTGAGGTATAAATGTCAGTTTATGATCAAATACGATACCTAGATCCTTGATTTCAGATACCTTTAGTAAGACATGTTGATTTATTCTATACTCATATGACAAATGTTGTTTTTTCTTGCAAAAAGTTATGGTTTGACATTTGCTAATATTTAGATGCAATTCGTTGTACCAACACCATTCGTTGTAACAACACCATTAACATTATACGCACATTAAACCACTTATATTCTTAATAATATTCTGTCAGTACGCATGTTCAAAGTGACATTACAAACTAACTTCATTTCTGCGCAGGCGCGGGTAATTCACGGGCATGTATATTGTCTTCTAGTATATTTGCAGCATAGTATATTTCGTTCAAGCCACGGTTTTAGGAGATCTTGTATTTTTCATACAAAATTAAGATTAAAATCTCGTGCAAAACAGAATATGCACGATGATAATTGCGCTGGCGTAGACAAGATAAGAAGATCATCTGCAAGAATTGATAGGTCGAATCGCTAGGTACTTTGGCGCTAAAATCAAACTTAAAATGTAAAACAACTTAAAATGTAACAACTTAAAATGTTTTTCAACTTAAAATGTAAAACATATTTTATTTTACATAAAACAATTTTTTTTATAACATGTTAAATAATATTTTATGTTTTAAAGATAATGTCGGCCAAATTTCCACCACGGCGTTGTTTAATCCGAGAGGTCCAATTTTCGTTAGTTCTCTCATTAGATGATTTAAGTGCTAGTCCATGATTATTTATTTATTATTTATTCATTTTATTTATTAAATACTTCACAAAAATATATTACGTAATTGAATTTACAATACATTCCTCACTGGGAAAACCCGTGCGGAGGAAGACATTTTACGATTTGATTTTAGTGTAATATGTATATTTTTTACACAATAAATTGTTTTAGAATTTTTTACATAGATATACAGAAAATTATTTAATTTAAATACAAACACATTATTCGCTCTTTAAAGTTAAACTTTATTCTCAGATAGGTACAGAGGTGCCGGGTTTCGATAAAGGTTGTATAAAAGAGAAATAAATTGGACGTTTGTGCCCTGTCCAAAAGATAATGTCGGCCAAATTTCCACCACGGCGTTGTTTAATCCAATGTTCAATTTTCATTATTTCTCTTATTATATGAGCAAAGTAGGGTAAAAATTTTTACTACCCTGGCAACACTTACGAAATTTTCATTTTGTTTCTTCGACAATCTGACAGATGGAAAAATAATTCCATTTTTAAGTAATGCATTTGTGACAAACACATTCATTTGATAATTACATGAAATGTGATTGCATCCTGTTTCTTTAAGATCCTAGCAGTATTTGAACACTTTAAAAGGACACAATACGGCATGGTTAAATTCGAACCAGGAGTTTCGTACTGAGCGACGTCTACAAAGAAACTAATGGGTCAAAACGTAAACCTACTCTAATAAATATTAGTAGTTTAATCGCTTTCTGTTTGATGTGCGTATGCGGTTTCTGGACTTTTCTTAATTCTATGTATATGGTCTTTAATTTTGTACAAGAGGCTATGTAATGAAGTAATTTCTTTGATAAGTCCGTCTTTGTGTTTTGTCCATTTTCATTGTCTTTCCTTGGTAAGTCCAGGTACGTCACGAGTTTGAATTCTTAAATAGCTTCTAGTTGTTTATTTTTATGTTTACATTATGGTCCGTTTTTAAGTACTCTGTGTTTATCCATATTACATGTGGGTTTAAGAAATTTTCAACAAACATTACGAAACACGTGTTTATGATAATTTTAAAAAGTATGTTTTAGAACCTCATTAAGTGACGTTGATTAAGTCGACTTTGAAAATTCATCTGTAAAAAACTAATTGAGGAAAAAAACATAAACAATAAATCTTGTCTGCTGGCGTAATAAATAGAGGTATATCATTTGTTTTTAATCAAAATGAAACAGCGATTACGTTGCTCAATTCTTAAAAGTCTCCTCACACCTCTGCTTTGTATTTTTTCCATCGCTGTAATAATCGTAGAAAACAAATAAAAAAGCCTCCGCAAAAAAGATTTACTTGTAGATTGCCCGGAGATAATCTTGAAATGAAAACGACAAATGTATAATGCGTGAAATAACCTGCAGATTCGTGCCGGCGCCATTTGCCGGGAGTTCGTTCCTATTTAACCCAAGGCCGTGATGGATGGACTTGTGTCATTGGAAAATGTTTTCTCTGTAACGAGCTGCTAATGTGAATACCGTCAGAAGCGGACTTTGTAATTTATGCATTATTTATCATTTGTCAAACGCCAATTTTCGGCACTGAACTAAACTGAAATGTCCAAGGAAGACAGGAATCCGAAATAAAACCAACAAACCTGCCAGAAGACATCTGTTAGTGAATCCGTGTAAATAGAATTCGCCTTTTGCGATTTGAATAAATTTGTGATAGCATTTAAACTGACAATGTGAGCTAGCGGATTATGCAGCCAACAATCTATTAAGATGTACTCGAACCAGAGAAAATCAACATGTAATAACACTGGCTAACCTGGTGTTGAGTCTTCTTCCTTGTCGGCGATCAGCTCACGCTATCAGGGAAACTGATGGTCAGGAAAACTGCATGCACAGAATTGGCTTGAGTCTGGAGGCGGCGCAGCGGATGACGAAGAATGGCGATAGATGATAAAATGTTTCCGGCGTTGTGCGAGTTTAAGCGTTAAGTTATATTAACTTTCACGGCGAAATAGCGAAAAATACTTTTTAACAATCCGAAAAGCGTGCGAACACAACTCGTAGAAAAAGCGAAGAGAGTCCGGGAGAACAAGAAGTGTTGCCAAATCAACAATGTCCCGTCAGGCGTGGCAACCTCACAAAACCAAAATAAGCTAGTACCTACTTACATGCGATTCTTCTGGCTAAAATACATCGAAACAAATAATCGGCTCTACCAGCTGTCATACTAAAAAAGGAATTGTTCTGTACAATGCCAACTACCAACAAAAGCAGAATAAAAAACTCGCCGCTTTTTGATGACGGTGGGTACGGGAGTAAATTAACCTTAAATTCCGTGAATTTTAAAACATCATCGTCAACACTAAACCATAATCCTCGCCTAGTGGTGCATAGGTCACGCCATCATAAAAGTACATGCAGCGTATCTTGACCACGCGTTACAGGAAGGAAAGGTGATCAGTCTTACAATATAGACGTCGGTCCAGGACATTAAAATATTACATTGTCAAACCACCCAGAATTCCCAGAATTCGAACCAAGAATCTCAGGCATGGTAGGCGAACACGCCAACCACTATACTACGAGGCAAACTTTTCTCCGCTCAATTTGTTTTTTCAGGATTTTTACCGGAAAGTACCCATCGCGATGTAGTCGCAAACACACGTTCATGATTCTTGGTCTATTTTTCACACGCAGAACTTTATTCTTCATCCCCCCGGACATAGACATTTAAAACACGCGGAGTAAAAAGGTCAAAATCACGTGTGTTTAAGAATTAAAAAAAAAGTATTTGCATCATGAATTAAATATAATAATAATATTGGCAAACAAATGTTTATCGCAGGAGGCATATCTAGCAGGTCACAAAGGAGTTCTGGTGCCGACCTTAATGTATGGAAGCGAGGTATGTAATTGGAAAAAAAATAAAGATGAAATTACGTTGAATGCTGTCGAAATGCTGTCTCTCAGGCGAATGTGTGGTAAAACGATATATGATAGGTATACAAATGTCGATATCCGTGCACTATGTAAGGCTGAGATAAGCATTATCAACAAAATCAAGAAAAAGGTGCTGCGTTGGTTTGGACATGTAGAGTGAATGGAAAGCGAAACTACGGCTTAAAGTATCTACTATGCTAATTTTGATGGATGCAGAAAACGAGAAAGACCGGGAAAGACATGGCACAATCAAAACCATCAAATACTTAAAGATGGACATGTCGAGAGTAGGAATAATCGGCGTGTGTGTGTGAGAAGATGTATGAATGTAAAGGAAGCGTGTTATGTATGCAAAGGCAGAGTGGTATGGCGTTCTATCTTCTCTGCCTACCATTACAGAAAAACGGGGCGACAGTGTGTTGTTGTTGTAATGTACCTTCATAGAAATTTCAACGCTTATCAGTTCATCGTTTACCTCTTCGTTCTAATTCTCAAGGCACTCTCTTAATACCCATCCACAATTCCTCTTTCTTCTCTAACTCACATAGTGTCCATGCGGCTCGACTGTCCCATCCACCATCAAAGATGTTACTACATTATCTCAGTTTAAATCACTTCTGGGGAAACATCTCCTTTCTCTTCCTTAATCTTTCCTTCTTTTTTTTCCTTTTTCCCGTTGAGCAATAGTTTTGATTTAAGGTAATTTATAAACAAATACGTTTATTTCTATTTCTATTTATATATATCTTTGAATTTAATTTTTTTTTTCTATTGAATATGTTCTGTAACTTGAATTATAAAAATAAAACTTTTATTTTATTGGTTGGTTGGAAGAAATTGCCATTTGGCAATAAGCCCGCCAATGTACAAATAACATTATGTACAAAAAGTTAAATAAATAAATAAATATTGTGGAGAAATGTTTTCATACATAACTTTTTTAATTAAATTGTTAAAAAATATGTCTCCACAAAAACACATGTTTTGCTTTGACAATTGTGACGTCAAAATTCTTAACGATGTTCTATTTAAGTTTAAACGGTCACAAACAAAGTAAAAAAATTAACTCAATAGTAACGTATTAGGGGCGTGACTAATGTTAAAATATTTTTTATGCTTCTAATATAATAGGTACAAAAATTTTTTTTTGCTCGACGAAATTGTAAAAAAAAGTGATGTTACTATATTCTAAATTTGAGCTACTCATATTTGTAAGTTATAACACAACATACCTACTAATTAATGAGTACTTATCAGTACGATTAAAGCTGAAAAATAATTTCGTGAAATAATGGCGGCTAACTCGCAGTCGCATGGCGGCCCTGATTAAGTAAATCACCCATTACAACCTACAATGTCTGCCATGGATCGTGCTATGCAAATGCATAATGCATTAATACAGACATTTAGACAGACCAACCATTTAACGAGTATACAATGTCCAAGAGAAATTTCCTTCTATCATTATTTGTTAACCGATTTATCACTTACTTACTATTTTAAACTTTCCGAGCCCGATTGTGAAATAAATCCTCGAACTTAGGGGGGTACCAGGAATACCAGAGCTATGATGCTATAAACACGACTTAAAAATATATAATTATAATTGTCATGATAATGTTAATAAAACTGTTCCATTTTATTTCGAGTTTTCTGCGAAATCCTTACGTTTTTTAATAAAATACTGTTGCGACAGCTCTGCTGTCGGTGTAACAAGTTTCACAGCACTGATCTTATGTCGCGCCACCCGTTAGCGTAGAGGTACGGCGGGGAGTTGGGAGGGGAATTTCACAATTCACAATAAAATTTAAAGCATGAATTCCGGATTATTGTGATTATGGCTTCAAAAAAAACCACCAAATAGCTAAAATCACACGTGCAAACTGACTAATATATCAACAAAATATATCTATGCTACCAAATCCGTCATTGTAAGTATTCCGAATTCTTCTACAACTATTTTCATTGCTCAATGCTGTGCCTAGAATTTTTTAAAGTACAGTGTTAAACTCATACACTTACGTTTTATAAATTGAAACCTTAACAGGCTTTGTAGTTAAACATTAAAAAATAAAACAGAGATGAAGAAAATTTAAGAGAAGGTAATATAGAAGTCTAGGCATCTACAGGGCTTATGACCTGTCAATGGCTGGTTTAAGTGGCCACTTTACACACTGAGTAACATTCACCATTCTGCCCATATTTGAACATCAATATTCCTTCAATTCTTTCATCTGTTGATGTTTGTGAAGTTAAAGAGCTCAAACCTTTATTTATTACCCCAGGGAGTTGAATCCAGTCCTTGTCTACAAAAATTTGGACAAACTCAAAATATTGTCGGTTAAATAATAAAATATATTAAATTTAAACGAATCGAGGCATGGTTGATTTGGAACAATTAAAAGTTACCTTGTTATTCAATTTATTAAATATATTTCTAAATCTTATTGGGTAAACATATTTAAAACAAAAAAACAAACATCAATCACGCTGCGACCCCGTAAAAGTAGGCAGACAGGATAGAACGCCATATCACTCGGTCTTTGCATACATGCTTCGCTTCCTCTACGTACATTCATACGTGTACTTATAATGTACAATTTTCACCTGCTTAAATAAATAAGTTATAGGTCTTATCGAAAATACAGATCTGGTGGCTTCAAAAAATAATTTCAAGGCTTTTAAAAGTTTTGTAATAATTTCGGCGAATCGATCATGTCCAATCAATTTAATCTCAGTCAGTGAAGAATTCACTTCCCTCTTTTCTTAATCCAACGAAGTACATATTATGTACTTCTGGATTACTTTCTTTCAGTACAAAGATGCTTAGGCTACCAGATTTCAGATTGCTCCTTCGGGTAGCTTTTCTCGTTTGACAACGAGCAAATTTTCCGTGTATGTGGGCACCGCCAAAGAGACGTATGTCCTCAGATGCGCTGTGCGGTAGGTGGTGGGCAAGCTGCATAAATAAATGTTTTAGCTTAAATAAATAAAAAATGTTTTTAGGCCTGCTGGATTTCCTCCCTAGGGAATTATTTATATCTAAATTTGTTATAACAGAGAGGTAAACCATTTTTGAGAGAAGAATATGGAATTCTAGGCATTTACAGCGCTCATGATCTGTCATTAGCTGGTTTAAGCGGGCTGGTGCAAGTGACCACTTAAACCAGCCAATGAAACCTGCAAACGCCCAGACTTAAATAAATAACCTAAAAAATGCATACATGTAAAGATTTTTATCTTTATCTGTTTAATAAACAATATGTTTCGTGTTCATTGAGTGAAGCCATTGTGATATAATATGTACATGTAAACTTTGTATGCTATTTTGTTTTTTCTTCGTTTATCTACTGTATTGAAGTGTTTATTTCTACACAATATGTATTTAGTAAAAGGTACTACGTGCCGTGTATGTAAATAAATAAATAAATATGAAAGATAAGTGTGTAAAAAACATTTATTTGCAAGTATTGAACTGCCAGATACGACGATTTACATGTATCTTTATATGACAGTTTTGAAACTTTCAAATGTCAAAAGTTCCCTCTATCAAGGCCACAGGCTATAAACACTAACTTAATTTATACAGAAGTTCAACAATCTGTCGAAGGAGAACTAGATTAATGGAATAAATGAGATATAATGCCGCATTAAAACAGTGGGAAATATGTTTACATCCGACATCCGATTGCACCGCGCGTTGAGAACTTTCGATTCGTTCTTCATAATAAAATAATATCTCCTCAATGAATATACCCAACATATCGCTAGCCCAAAGCTTTAGTGAGACGTCTCTGAAAAACACATTTTCAGATAATCAGACTTTGAGGTGTGCAGAAGGTCTGACTGAAATTATGAAATTATGAATACTATATTTTATGCATAGGTTAACTTTTTTAAATTTATTTTTTTTAATATGGGAGTTGCTTTATTATTTACCTTGCTTATAATACACAAGGTTAATATTTCAAAAGAGGATTTTTTAGCAATTAAATTTTCTTTTAATTTATCTAAACTGTTGGGATCAGGAGGGATATACTAATGTGTTAACTTATTTTATTTTATGTATCTATATTTTCTATACTTGTGTACAGGTGTTTTGTTTCATTATAATTGTTTTTCAATATTATTTCATACTTTGTCAAAGGCGTAAGCCGTTGAAATAAACCAATTTGGCGGGGAAACACGTTTGACCAAATGTGTTGGAAGGAATATTGATAATGATATTATGTCTTGCCCTTCTTTTACATAGTATAATATATTCGCGTCTCTGAGCATAAGAACGACGATGTCTCTAACATTTGCGCAAATCAGTTTTGCATAATAATTTTAGCGTATATTATGCATAGCTCAAGCACATCAAAGGCTTTCAAAAATTATGTAAACATTACCGCATATATTTGAAAATTTTTTATGTTAACAACTTTTTTCGATTGAATCAACTATTTATTTTTTTCTTTTCCAGGTAAAAAACTTTAGTCTTTTCGCTGTCTCATATCACCATCCCAATGCTGGCACAAAAAACTGCTTCATGGACATATTCGTACGTACACTTATTTTTATTTTTTTAAATTTGTAGTTTTATAAGTGGATACATACTCTTTTTTAAAATGAACGATAAATTTTAGATTGAAATAACCAAGAAACACAAATTTCTGACAAAGGAGCAGTTATTTTTATACAACGAGACATCTTTTGTTCAGTTTAATTTGAAGCTTCGGATATTCTTATAACTGTTATTTTTTAAAATAACTAAATAGCCATTATAATTCTTAGACAAAACTACTAAAACGTCAGTGTTTGAAATAATTGATGTACCTACAAAAAACGCTGGAACTTAGGTTTGTTAGAGAAATGCATTTTATAATCATAGCCTCCTAATCATAGAGGATGGTCTGATCATATTAATTTTTTTGAATAACCGATACACGCAGCAGAATTGTGTTTTTATAAATAAAAAATGCTTTGTTCATATGTACTATCTGTTTTACTGAAAATCTTGATAATTTTGCCAGGTTTCATGGATACAAGATCGTGATTTTCCGATTTTTTTTTCTTTTTCTAGGTCTTTAGTTATGATAATTTTAATGATAATATCGGCCAAAATAGAAGTTTACGTATGCATGTTACATATATACAAATTCGCATTCCTTGAAAAAAAATATGCCAAATATATGAAATGTCAAAATAAACTAATTTGTACTAGTTTTAAACGGAAAGAAGAGCTCTTTTTACATTAACTGAATCCAAAATCATAAACTTATTAAAAATTCGTAAGTCTAAGCTAAACAGATAACAGTAACTAGGCTAATTTATACTGTCTATGTAGGTTTAAAATAATAATTCTATATTTGACTAATTTTTATACCGCCACTTTTGTGAAAAATCACCACAAGGGCGCTTAACAATCCCACACTAAAACATTTATTCTAAGCTCACGCTACATATTAAACTGTCTGATTTTAAAGTTACTAACTGGTACAGAAAACGAAAAAAGTGCGAGATCAATTGAGATCTGATCTATAGAGTGGCTATCGATGATTCGCAAGTGTGAAGGCAATAGGTTCCAGGGTGAGGAACAGGCTACGGCAAAAGCACGATCTCTGAACCCGGAGCGCCGGAGTTCGACAAGTTTGTCTGAATCTAATGCTCGACGAGGAGTAGATTTTCCTTGACATGTATTTTCCCTAAAACAAAAGTCCTATAGTCCATTTCACAAAGCTTACATTGAATTCACTATGGGCTTTTTCATGCATATTTTAAAGGAAATAAATATTTTTACATGCATGACCTTACATGGTATTGTTTTTGAGTCTATAAAATCGCCTTTAAGTGGTATTTTCAAGGATGTTTATAATTTCTACAAGCAAATATTTGGTATTCAGACACCATTGCATGTACGGCGTGCCTCCTTGGGATTACAATGTCCCGACTCCCGACCTTGTGTGGCGCATACTGCATACATTGACTCCCAATATGGAATGGTAGTATTTGCGATATTCCGAAACATTATGAATCCATCCTGTATCGTATATTGCAACCCTGCCCACACAAGATGGAGATGCAACTTGATTCAAAACAACTTTAGACGTGTCCTTACGCCATACTCGGTGCCCACATAATCGTCCATAATATATTAAACAGTATTATGTTGTTCTGCAAAATTATTTAGCATTTCAAGTAATTTACATTTTTTTTTTTAATTCACCATCATCATTTTTCTAGCCTCTCTCAGTGGTGCAAAGGGCACTAAATTGGTACTTTAAATTGCAGCGTTTTTTAAAATCATTTTTTTAGATGGAAGGTAAGGTGATCAGTGATCAGTCTTACGGTGTCAATTATAACAAATATTCCACGTCTACCTTATCAAGAATCGAACCCGGGACCTCAATGTAGGCGAATACGCCAACCAGTAAACTACAAAGCGGAATTATCACCATTCGATTTCCTTTTTCAGGATTGTTACCCGAGAGTAGCCATCGAGTCGAATATACTTGTCTAGGGTTCTGGTCTACTCCACACACTGAAATGTATTCTTTATCTCCCCGGAAACAGTTATTATATAAATCGCATGTTTAAGTAATTTTAGTAATCTCCAAGGTACGTTAATTGGAAGATAATCCCGATTTGGAATTTGTTAATTACAGTTCTTTTGAATTACGAAAGTCATGATTTTTTCGACTTCAGAATACATGCAAAAGGTTTATTTTTGGTCTTAGGAAATATGACCACATTTCTGATTATCGTAGGCAACTGAAATGGCTCAAAATTAGACAACGGAGAGACTATCACTCCCTTTCACTTCTGTTCAATGTACTTAATAGTCCTAACGCTCCTATATACCTGCGTGAACAATTTCAACGCTTTTCAGTTCATGGTTTACCTCTTCGTTCTAATTCTCAAAGCACCCTAATACCCCTCCACAATTCCTCTTTATTCTCTTACTCATATAGTGTCCATGCCGCTCGACTGTGGAATCATCTCCCATCTACCATCAAAGATGTTACTACATTATCTCTGTTTAAATCACGTCTGAAGAAACATCTCCTTTCTCTTCCTTAATCTCTCCTTTCCTTATTCCTCTTTTTTCCCTTTTCCCATAAAGTAATGGTATTGATTTAAGGTTATTTATACTCAAATACATTTATTTATATTTTTAAATATCTTAAGCTTTTTTTTATCTTTATTTTTTTATTGAATATGTTTTAACTTGAATAGTAAAAATAAAACTGTTATTTTATTGGTTGGTTGGATTAAATTGCAATATGGCAATAAGCCCGCCAATTTTCAATGAACATTATGCATAAAAAGTTTAATAAATAAAAAATAAAATAAAATAATGATACGCGATGAGGATTTATTTTTTGTTATAATGGTAAGTTGCATAAAATTGTAGCAAATTTAAAATATTGTTGATTTAATTAAGGCTGAAAGTGGAGTGAAAGTATGATGATTTTAACTAATTAAACTGACCTCATTTATAATTTGATCCATTATAATATTTATGACAAGTTAATCTTACTCTGATTAATTATTGTCTCAAGACATACGTCTACAATCATTTCGTTTATCTGATGTAAATTAAATTTTATATTACGTGAATATGTATCTTTTTTGGGTGATCCCGTGCAAGTTGGAGTCATTTCGACGTTTTGGCTACCATTGCAGGAGCTGTCTTCAGGATAAACTGTGCGTTTTGTAAGAAAAATATGTATTTTTGTACTAGAAATTTGTACCGTGTCTTTGCCGGCAGTAGGCATATTTCGTGTCATTTTCGTAGTGTGCAAAGCCGAGAACCACGTTAAGTTTACTTTCAATCCGTAAACAAAGACGACGGGAAAAAAACCAAATAAAAAAAAAAACTTTATACCATTCATCCGATTACGATGAAAGTTTGGTGAGTCGTAGCGCGCACGCTCGCAGAGGTTTCTGAATAATAATAAAAAAGAATTATGATAAAATTTGGAATATCCATGCTCTCACTTGGACACCATGTGGCTTGCTCTCCGGCGGAAAATCTTCTGATTTATTTGTGTACGCACCAGACAGAAAAACAACAAAAATTGTGTTGGTATATGGATATTCAAAAGTACTTCAATAAACAGTACTAAAACACGAACACTTTCTTTCTTTGGATTGCAACGCATGCCGGGTACTCGCTAGTAATAAATTAATATTAATACCATAATATGATGGACAGAATTTATTTTCGTATCATCGGAGCAGCGTTTTTATTGGGAAACGAGTTTGGGCCCATTGAAAGGAATTCCATCAGGTTTTAGTGTCCGCCTGACCCCCTTACTGCACACTTTCGGGCCTCGGGGCCGTGTTCTGGGAACTCCATTCAGACATGTCCGCTATCTGGTGAAGCAAATAGAACTCCACTATCGTTAACGTTTGTCCGAATCGGAGACGATTTCAGGCCTATCATTCCTAAAGTAAGACTGATTGGAACAACTTGTTTTAAAGGTCGAAAAGAATTGTGTACGTCAGATTTAACGTTAAAAAATTGTAGCGCAGCGCCGCTGAAATGAAGCGACGCTGTAGTGCCGTTTGATATTTAGGCTTAATCAATCCGACGTGCAGATGTCTATTCGCACAGTATCAGAGGGGCATTTGCGAGAGAGTGACAAAAAACCAATGTTGCCTATTCATCGAAATTCTCTCTCACCCAGTCTTGTAGTTCTGAATAAAAAGTACCGGCGCCTATGGCGACGTGTGAGGGAAATGGGAGGGGGGAGGGAAGGACACATGTTTAGAATTTTGCCAGTTATCGGCAATAAATACGTTTTTTTGTTTCGGATTGTTCGAAGAGACTTACGTAGACATATTTTGATACGTAATATTTGTTCTTGATCAGAGCCGGAGCGCCGCTCCGCTCAGATAAAAAGTGCCGGAGCACCGCTCCGGTGCGCTCCGGCCCGACTACACCACTGCTCTCACCGTATATCCTCGTATAAGGAACAAAGTTAGATATTACAATTTTAAAAGGTCTTTTGAACTCAAACCCAGATTTCCTAACGTACTCGTGGTTAAGAAACCATTTTTTTAAATCATTGTTTTGCCATAATATCACAATAAGGATTTGCGTTTGAAAAAAGTAATACATAAATACCATTAAGGATTTTTAACTTTGACAATACTCCCATATGACTTCTTGAAAAATTCGACGGTGGTCCTTTTTGAAGTCAATTACCGACCTATGTACATAAATGCCTAACTGCGTAAGACCAAATAGTAAAACCAATTGATCGGAAACAGTTCTTAAGAGTTAAAATTAACTTTCGTTTCGTTGACTTTTATGAACTTTCCGTTTTTTGATTCCAAGCATTGTAATGTCTTAATATACGTCGTTTCTTACTCTTGAAATCACAAATAAATATATATAAAACAAACCATCACGCCGTTTCTCCGTAAGGGTAGGCAGAGAGTATAGAAGATCCCATCACATCGCTCTTTTTTTAGAGTAATATTAATTATAATTGTAATACTCATATTTTCTAGAAATACTTGGAAAAATTAATGTGTTTTTTATTGTTTTCTTTTATTTTGTACGCTTAAATAATGAAATTTATACCTTTAATGTGGATTTCACTACAGGCTGAACCTTAAACGGTCATTCATTGGTGCTTTGAACCCTACCACAGGGCATATTTTAAACAGCTGTTTTATAGAAGCGTAAAGTGATCTTTTTTTAAATAAAAGGTCATAAATAAGTAAATAAATGCCAGTTCTAGGGACCAATCGCAATAATATTACATACATTTACGTTATGATCAAGATAGGCTTCATTTGGTGTACTAATTCAGTATCATACGCATCATTTCACGTATATAAGGTTATGATGATAATAATTTTATGACACGCTTCCAGAAAATCGCCTTGGAATTGGAGTTGTGGTCGAATCAGATTGAAGTCTTGTAGTAAAGTTGTGGACCACTGATCAATTATCCGAGGTTGTAATCCCACTCTACCACAACTCGATTCTTATTTTTCTAACACTGGTTATTTACGATATTATAATAAACATGTTATAAGAATTCAAATATTTCCTTTTTAATAAAATTAAAAAGGAAGATTTATTCAAAAAAAATAGACCGCTTTTATGTCGTTTTTTTTTATTTTTTATTAATAAATTTCATAAAAGGTACATGTTTTTTTTTAATTCCTACTTTTACACATCTAGTTAATGTTATCACTGTAACTCTCCAAAAAAGATACTAACTCTTGTGCTTGGAGAGTGACTTACACTGTTGTAGTTGTTATTTGTTTATTATAAGAGTTTATATAATTTTAAATACGAGTACATGAGAAAAAAATATAAACATAGGATATATGAAGAAAAAACATACAACAATAATACATTCATACTAATTAAAATTTAATGTAGTTTTTACACGTGTTAAAAAAAATTCTTTAGATTTACTTGAAATTTATTTATTGATATATTATTTTTTATAGCTTTTAATTCATTGGGAAGATTATTATAATTTTTTACACCTTTGAAGACAAAGCAATTTTTACCATGACTTGTGTGGAATTTGGGATTTTAATATTATGTTGGTATCTGAGTGACTTATTCACCTCAAATTATTTTTATTGTTTATATATTTGCATAATAGAATTTATTTTATAAAGAGTGTCTACTGTATGAACCTTAAATATTTTAAATAGACTTTCCGTATTGAATGTTGAGGGTTTCTTTAGAATTACTTTAATAATAAATCTTTTAAATCTAATAAAGACGGTATAATGTGTAATTAACTTATATAGATATAACAATGCTTACGTACTTACATTTTTTCTCATCGTTTTTTCTAGAATGTGAGAAAAAAATATCTAGGAAAATTAAATAATTGATGTCGTATTATATGATAAGTGTCATATTTTAATTGAAGAAAATGTGTTGATGGATTCACTCGGATATAAGTAGGTTCATTTCTACTAAGTGCAAGAATGTTTTAATTAATTCAATTGTCATTTTCAAAGAAAATTTGTTGTTTGAGTAGCGGGATATTTCTAAAGTAAAGTAAACTCTATTTTTTCTGAGAAGAATTTATGTATTGTTAAATTAATATACTGTTAGTATCATTGTTTTTATGCTAAGATGTTTTTAACGATGCTTTGAATGTTTTTAGTACTAGTTAACTATTGTAGATAATATTATATTGTTACGAGTATATAATGACTTAAACTAGATCCCGCCAAACTTACAATAGTTAATAGTAGTTTGTCGACGTTTTCCTAATAAAATAGCGTCTTGGACGTCCCGGAATTAACTAGTGTTATCAGCTTAAAAGTACCTGTTCGAAATACTCGGCAGCTAACGTTATTTTTTGAATCTCCTAGCAGTCACAATTATTGTTACAATTCACCCAATACCTAGACTACACCGGCTAGGTAAAGAGTATGGTGAAGTTGATATATTTCGTCTGTCTTTATATAAATATAGGTTAAGTATTCAAAAGGTTATAAATTAATTTGAATAAAATTTCTTAATATTGTTCTTTATTTACTATTTTTTTTCTCATGTATCTCTATAATAATGTATAAACTTATATGTATGTATATGTATGTGCATGTATGTGCATGTATGTGTATGTTTATATATGTACACGAATGTATGTATACGTGTGTGTAAGTATGCATATACATGTTTATGTATGTGTGTATGTTTTCATATGTAAATTTATTAAATATTTTTCTATGTACCCATATACCTATGTTGGTACATTTCCTTATTTTTACTTATTATTGTATCTTTTAGTTTTTCTTATGTTATCTTTAATTTACATACATACAACTAAATTTACATACTTATGTTTCACTGCTGCACTTGAATGTAATTTCTAATTTATGTAAAAGCCCGCAGGGCATATAAATTAATAAATAAATAAAAAATAAATGCGGGAAATTATCATTGAAATATTTAAAAAACAATGCTACAAATTTCGAAAGGAAGTAACAGAAATAAAAAACTAGATTTTTGCACTTTGAAGTCTTGATTTTTGATGAGGAAGTACGTGCGGACCGTTTGCTCCTTTCGTAGAACCCTCCTAGAAACTTTCTGAACAGCCTAGGTACAAAAAATTCTGCCTCACGTCTCAATAACACGCAGTAACTTTGTATCCAAAATAGGTGTATTATCCATTTTCCGCTCTGAATTAAAATCTGTCGATGGAGTGGATGGATCACCGCATGCGTCCATATTTTGTTTTATTTTAAGAATTTAGGATTATTCTGCATCGTCTGAGACTGAGCATCGTGATCGAGAGTTGTCAGGCACTAGGTGAATGATACGTCTCCATTCTTCCCGATCTTGGTCCAGGATAAGGGTATTGCTTGATGAGAACTCCGTCAATTATTTTATTCGGTCGGTCTATCGTGTAGAAGACCATCCTCTTACTTGGGTACCCTCTTTTTTGCATACCTATGGTCGAGATAAGATATAATCCTTTTTCGGCATGTCATGGAAAGGTTTTTTCAAATGTGTTTTGAAATTACAATACGAATTTCCGTCCAAAGTTTTTTTTAACTAATTCCGTTAATGTAGCTACGTTTATTTCTAAATGTTTATAGCATAATAAAATGTTATTAAAAATAATAATGGAGGACAACAGCGAAATTTAAGCGTACGAACCTAAGTTAGCCACAAGCCCTTCTCCGTACCTACAGCTGGGCCTCGATTATGATGGGAAGATAAAGACGTCATACCTTCACCTTGACGGTATAGTTGAAGATAAATTCCCTCCTGCGATTATAAAGATATACTACAGATCCCCCATCTTCAAGTTTTGTGTAGGTACATCGATATGAAGCAAGGGGAAGCATGGGTCACGGTACACATATCTACGCTCTAAAATGACATAGCTTCAGTATGACGTCATAGTTGAAGATAAAAGTCTCCCGACCGACTATAAAGGTACACTAGACCCACTATCAAGTTTTGATGTAAGTACATCGGTTTATACCGACGGGTCTAGAACCCCTCCATACGTTTATCTACGCATTAAAAGTGTCAAAAAAAAATCCACCTAGCAATTTTTCCTTTAATTATGATTTTTTTAAAGTTTTAATCGTTTTGAGTTTGCACTTAAAAGCATATTAAATATATGAGAGGGAGTTAAGTAAATTTTGAAGGCGAATTAAATTCCGACATAACTGTCATTTTAATAAAACGAACGCCTAAATTTAAAAAAAATGTCGCTAGATTCTATCCAATTAACAAATAAGAGTATCTAGGCGTTAAAAAGTTACCACTCTAAAAAAAAAAATGTTATTTTATTTTTTCTATCTGTTTTACTATCTTTCCGAGTGTATGTATGTATCGATACGTTAAAGGAGCCGCCTTTGTATTCGATCGGTAGATACATACAGATGATCGTTGAGCGTACCGTGAGCGTCATACAAAATTTATTGGAGATTCATGGCAGTTTATAATCGCTTTGAAGTGAGCACTTTTTATTATAGAAGCCTATTCAAACAATCAATGAGAACTATTTCAAATGTTTATGACGTAAAGAACGCGGATTTATTGTTTGCGGTCATTCCATTAACTTGTTTCGATCATATGATGTCGATATGACAAGTAGGTAGAACATACCAAGGTAAGATACAGATAGTACAGAAGTTAAATATACCGTCTCGATACATACAGATGATGATAGCGTTCGTAATCGAGGCTCAGTGCCAAGTTAATCAATCTGAACTTAATGAATGGACGTTGTTCGTAACTCATAACTGTGGAATGCATATTCATACTCTTTCAAGTGCATCAAATTACTTTATCATCTTATGTGCTGCGTCATACACACAACACATTTTAACTGCAGCGTAGAATATATTTTTTATTAAAATCGCTCCCTTATCCGCACTTATCATGCATAAAACATTAATTTATTTGCTAATGACGAAATTCAGCGGTTTTTTATTTGTTAATAGACTATCAAACTTAGCCAAAATATGTATATCTTTTTTTATGCATCTTACTATTGCTATGATTTTTTTTAAATTTTGAAATTACTCTGCCCTATGATGTCACTACCTGTCTTCGATAAATTGGACTGGATGGTGAGTTGGCTTCTCGGAAACTGGAAATCTATTTAACGCAGTAGTTGATTAATAAGAACTTGTGACGTAGTTCAAAGCAGTTCGTTTTTATTATTTTTTTAATACATTTTAGAGAAACTTCGCGAGACAGTAGCTCAATCATAAATAACTATCAACGTGCTTAAAACATGCTAATCATTTGAACGATCACAATGAACAATAATGAACATGCTTATGTTATCGCAGTCATAAGTCAACGCGTGTGTAATCTCTAAGTCAACGCTCGTGTCGGTTTGTTTTTTGTTTTCCTCGTAAAAACAGTTCATTGGCGAAAAGTCGGCGTTTACTATAAAAAATAATATAATATATTATATACAAAATAGTAAGGAGTATCTAATACAAAAAAGTGAAAAATAAATTACAATTACTATGGCGACTGCTGATCTTGACATTTGGCTTGCCAACCGCAGGCTAAATGCAATGAATGGCATGATAAATAATAAATAAATAAAAATAGCAGTTTTGGAATATTTTCCATATTTACACCGGTGAAATTCAAATATGTGATTGCGTAGTAGGATTATACGTAACGAAACGAAAAAATTTTGACATTTAATATTAGGTGTTTACGGATGTTCCATTGTGATCACGAATACGATAAACAACCATGGTGAGAAATTATTATCACGTCGATGGTTATTTGTGATTGAGCTACAGATAATTGTTACCACGCGTGAGAAAATATTTTGAATATCCAATTTCCCGTAGCACTAAAGATCCTCATTGAAGCGACCAAGGGGACGGTCTCCTACAAGACGGACCAACCAAATAAAGGAATTAACGAGGTCCTTATTAAACGTTACCCTCAACTACGCTTAGAACCGGACGGTGTGACTATTGCCCGACATCCCTATCCGGATCACGACGCGCGTAGCGGGACGCTTAGCATTGAGCAAGACATCGGAGAGAAAGAAAGTATTATTAAACCTTGTCGAATCTTTACCAGAAGCATTATGACTAACGTATGACATGATCGACACTCGTTTATCGCACTTTGTGGTGTTGTCAATGATAAATCACAAGTATTGTTGAACGTAGAAGGTATTCGTGGAACAATGGTAGGAACACGTATGTACGAATGATGCCTTTGTCTTAATATTTTATCTAAGTATATTTCCATAAATTTTCTTATGAATGGACGAATCGCTTTTGAATAGAGTAGTTAATGATAATAAACATATCTGTTTGTTATCAACAAACGGGTGGTCTTGGAGCTTGGCCCAACCACTCAAGTCATGATAACATTAGAAACTCCGCTTTGTGTCAAGTGGCTTTCATTAATTTCCGTTGAGTAATTATAGACTCGTGTACGAATATTTCCCGTGTCCGCGAATGAACGACTTATTGAAATTGAACATGTTAAATACTTAGCACTTACAGTAGACAGACAATTGATATGGACAATTCATATCAACAATTTAATTGGCCAAGTGGCGGCTTTATCGAGTCTTTTTTTAAATCAAAAACTTTGTTCCAAAAACGGAAAAAAATGTAATGTAAGAAGCCTATGTAAAACCTAAACATGTTATATGCAACTACTATGGGGAACAGGAAATCAAAATGACATAAACAGACTACAAAGATTTAAGCAGAAATACTGCTCTAAAAAGAGCCTTAGCGGGTTATTCCTTCAAAAAAATATGTCAACATTTAATTCTAAACAATATGTACTTTTGCATTTAAAAATTAAACTGTTCGGTCTTTTCTGGTTATTATTTTGCTGGACGGTATGGTCTTCCTTCCCATATGTAGGCACTACGCACAACATTATACAACTACCAACAGATAAATGCGTCCATTATCTCCAATTGAGCCTAATATATTGACAATGCGAACACAAAGCGTTATTGTGAACACACCACACATAATCCAATTAGGATTGAACCCGTTGGACTTTACAGGAGATTTAATTCGTATCGTCTCCCTCCATCTTATCCCGTAAGGCAATGGTTCCTAACCGGTGCAGCCCAGAGCACTGGTGCCAGCTTTTTGCAAAGTCCACCGCGGAAAAAAATGATAAAAGCAGAAAAGTCCGCTCATAATAAAAACCGAATAAGTCCTTCGCGAGAGAATCTCTAGTTTCAAAATTATTACCAGCGGCACTAAAACCTGTACTAGGTAAATATGATTAATTTCATCAAATTGAGACCTTAATTGTCACATATTTACAAAAGACTTTTCATTTCTATTTATTTATTTTAAAGAAACAAACAGTCGACAATGATATAGTGACATTAAATAAAATACAGTTTAAAGACAGACCAGCAAAGTTTCTAAATAAGAATGATACATACTATTAAATTGTGTTACAACAAAAGGGTGTGTTTATGTGTATTTGTATGAGAGTAAGTGTAGATGTGTGTTTATGTGTGTTAGTGTAGGAGTAAGGGTTCAGGTGTGTGTAAGTGTGAGCATCATTAAATAGTAAGTGGTATCATATCGCAGCCAGAAATAAGGAGTCTTAATTTACTTTTGAATAAATTAAGGAGCATGTAAAATATATATATGGATGACAAAAAGCATTATAGTTAGAGCGAGAACGATAGAAGAAAGAGTGTTGTGCATAGTTAGTGCTACAGACTGGCAGATGGAACAAATACTTATTTCTTGTCAAGCGAAAGGGGACATTGAAATAATTTTGGAGAGTAGGTTAACAGAGTCTACTTTATTATTTTATAATTTTTGTAAATAGCATACATAATTCAGATACAGTGCGTCTGTGTGAATGTGAATGTTTGCTATTTAAACTGAAGTAAGGTAGTTATATCTATATGGGGGGGGGGAACAATCATATCGATTCTGTTTTTTGCTACTCAAAATTTGGAATCAACTCTAACATTGAATGAATGTCCTATTTTTTCTCCATGCTTCTAGGAATTAGATTATTGATATTAATCGGGAATACATAGGTAGGTGATAAGTCTTTAATATAACGTCGTTTAAGGCATTCAATTAGAAAAGGTTCTTCTTCGAGAAAACTTTTTTGTTGTCGATAACTAATAAATTATTTTGTTTGAAAAGTAAAGTACATAGATAATACTATCCTTGATAACGTTATTTGACTTACGTGTTTTGGAACACATGAAAACATAGTTGCATACTACAGGATGGGCAAATAAAAAAAATGGAAACAGTTGACTTATGTGATTTTAAGAATTTAGACAAAGAATTGAGGGTAGCCATATAAAATATTCGACCTAATATTTCGGAGATCTGCGAAATTCGACAACCTCTAGTATCAAATTAATTGTCTTTCACATAAAAAAAACAATTTCAAACAAACCATCACGCCGTTTTCCCGTAGGGGTGGGCAGAGAGTAAATATTTCCAATATAGAACGCCATATCACTGTCTTTGCATACATACCTCGCTTCTTTTACATTCATACATCTTCTAATGCACGCAGGCCGATTATTCCTACTCGATTATGTATTTAAAATGAATTGTGTCTTTTTTCTGTAATGTTCTAAATATCTGAATAAATAAATGAATGAATAAATAATCTTGTCATGTCAATCGTCAAGTATTTGATGGACTTGATCGTGCCACGTCTTTTTCGGTCTTCCTCGTTTTCTGCCTCCATCAACATTCTCATCGTAGATCATTTTAGCCGTTCTTTCGCTGTCTATTCGCTCTACATATCCAAACCAACGCAGCACCCCTTTCTCGACTCTGTCGATAATGCAAGTCTCAACCTTACATAGTTAACGGATCTCAACATTTGTGCACCTATCATACATCGTTTCACCACACATTCGCCTGAGGAATCGCATTTCGACAGCATTTAACCTACTCTCATAATTATTTTTCCAATTTCATACTTTGCTCCCATACATTAGAATTTGCAATAGAACTACATTGTGGACTGTTAGTTTTGCCTCCTGCAATGAACAATTTTGTTAGGCGTAATTTTAGTTTTCCATATATATATATATATATACATATATGTATACATATATATATGCAGTACATATATGTATTTAAGTGTATGTATTTTCTTTAATAAAAATATTTTTTTACCGTTGTGTAATCTGTTTAAATTTTATTAAAAGCTATGTTCGCTTGTTTTTCTATGTTTTATGATCATTTGATTTCGATGCCAGCATTTTTTTAATCAACAAAAGTTCACCGTGACTTCGAAAATGTTAAGAATCACTGCCGTAAGGTGAATGGACCTAGTGGCAATTTATCAGTTGATGATTTTTGCAGATGACATATTTTTAATCTACTCCAATTAAAATTAATATTCCGATACAAGGAATATTTATTTTGTTTACGTGGTCTTATATACAATAACATCGTCAAAATATTTGACTTGGAAAATCACAAAGTGCTAAAAATATGGATTTTACGTTAAGTATTTGTAACAGTTTAATTACCAAAGAACAGACTAACTGTAGTGACTTTTCGCTCTATTGGTGCATAGAATACTGCGTCAGGTAAGGTTAGGTTAGGTTAGGTAAACACATCTTCATTTGTTGCAACAGAGAGGGAACACATTTTAGAAAATGGAATTAAGAAACTAGGCATTTGAAGGGCTTTTGACCTGCTATTGGCTGGTTTAAGTGGCCACTTTACACATGGGGTAACAATTTATTAAAATCTAAATAACTCCCTAGGGAGCAAATCCAGCCTGCCTATAAACATTTGGACATGTTTAAAACATTATTCATTGAACACATTAATTTAATTATACATAAATTAAGACTGATTTTTTCTGGCTGCGATACGGTCCCACTTGCTATTAAATGAAGCTCTCACTTACACACCTGAACACTTACTCCCATATACACACAAACGCACCAATACACTTACTCTCATACAAATACATATAAACACACCCGTTTGTTGTACCACAATTTAATTTGTGTGATTTTTATTTAGAAACTTCGCTGGTCTGTCTTTAAACCGTATCTTTTTTATGTTATTATATCACTATCGACTGTTTGTTTCTGTAAAATAAATCAAAATATTTTATTTTTTTTATACATATATTTTATATTTGTTTGCACCACAACAGGCCAAGAGACCCAATGACAGCGGTGAATTACAGCACAGAACACCCAGGTTTGAGAAAAATCAAATTCGATTTTTGTGTTCTCACCGGGAATCGAACCCAGAACCTTCCGTGCGTGAGTCAAGCGTCTACGACGCTACACCACGGAGGCCGCCATAATAATAATAAAGACAAGGCGAATAAATCCAAAATATGTTCGATAATATTCGTTCGAGTTTACATTTTATTGTTTCTTCCTTCTTGTTCTGCGTAATCTGTGATTGGTGGTATTATCGGTAAAACAGTTTATTTTGTTTGTCATCGCCCATAGGGCATGGCAAATGTGTTTGGCATGGTTAGACCGTTTTTTGAAATATATAGAAAAAGAAAATTAACATGTTCGCTTCTATCCGCCCTTTAAATACCTGAACGATCGCAATATTATAAATACAGTGTTTATGTAGAAACTGTAGTATTAAACTCCGTACAATGAATTATGAAAGTTCGCTTTCCTATATCGTCTAAGATTTCAAAACATAAGTGATTAAATTATGTGGCTGCAATCTGCAAGCCAAAAGCATATCGAGTAATGTTATTCGCAATGCATATCGGAATAAATTTCACATACAAACGCATATTGTTTTACTAACAATACCACAAACCAAACGTCCTGTCAGAGAGACGATCGACCAGTGACATTATTTATGCGCCTCTGCATTTTATAATATTATTAAAATATTACTAAATTTTTTAATCATTTTTTGTCGTATTTTATAGTAAAAATAATGAAGTAAAATAAACCTTCTGCGTTTTAAACATTTGCGATCTTATACCTCCCCAAATATTATAATTTTACCAGACATTTTAGTAGTAAATAAGTCATTATTCAGTTGATCCGTGAGTCCACGATGGTTTATTTGTGTATTGTTGTCGTGACGTATGTAATGTAATATACTGATTGATGTAGTTATATTATGTATTGTTTTCTGACTAGCGTTTCGGATATCATGACTACAGCATGACTACTACCATCTGATGTAGATTTACTGATACACACATGTGCCTTCCAAAACATCGCATCGTTTCAACAAAAAGTGCTATTGACGCACGAAATAACAACCCAGAAAATCGCTACCAGTACCTATCTGAAAGGGCGTGAAAAAATACAAAGTTTAATCGAATTTTATTCCGTAGTAATAAAACTAGCAAAATTATTCACGTGAAAAAATCTAGAATGAATGCAAAAGTCCACGTAGCTTTTATTTGTAAATGCATTTGCACTCAACTAATTTAATAAATAAACATAAGGAAATCCTGATTTTAGTTAAATTTTTGATTCGAGTATGCAATGATAACGATAATATTATTTACAATAATTCCAAATTATTATTTATCTATTATTTGATGGTTAAAGTCTAATTAAACATTAATCAGAATTTACCCAATATAGTTCAGAAGAATATGTGTATAATATATTTTACGAGTAATAAATAAACAAAATAAGGGTATGAATAATGCAAAAGAAATTAACCATATTCGAAGGTTGAAAGAAAACGCAGTGTAGAAATAAGACTGTGTCCCACCTTAAAACTATAATATTGTTTTACTGTATGTTTTTATTCGAAGTAATATTATTTAATGGTATCATTTATCCCTTTGCTGAAAACTCTGCATTAAAATGCTCGATGGTCCTGGTATTAAAAATCGCTTTTTATCAGTGATAGAAGAGATATTTCAGATTTAGTACTGCTGTTCGAGATATTAAATAATGTTATAAATACAGTCCTTAAATTTTATAATTTTTTTCAGATAATTTATGCTGCATTTAAAGTTTTAATACTCTTACTGTTCTACCCCTAATGATTTTGTAAAAATTACTGAAATATTTTTAGTATTTACGAAATTCGCAGCATTATTCATCAGAACTTGGAACCTCGTTTCCAGTTTTTTTAAATATTTTTATAAGGTAATTCAATAAAGAAACGTACCTACTTGAAAACATACAATATTTGGGTATTAGTCGATACAATTTTACATGCATGTACATACTCGTATCTTCAATTATAGAATTACACAAAATATATGGTATTAGATTTGTTGTTTATGAAACAATACAAAATAGGTTGTACATGTGTACTCGTTCATGTTGATTAAGATTTATTTCTAAATTATTCGCAAAAAGTGGGAGAGTATCATGAATTATGTCGATTTTGTTATTTCGTCAGTATATATTACCGACATACTTGGGCCAAAGCTGTGTAATATGTTGCATTTCTTGAAAACAAAGGCAGTTTAAATATATCCTGATGTCTGAGTGCTCTCAATCCCGCATTTATATGTTACTAGCGGACCCGACAGACGTTGTCCTGCCCGAACGTTGACAAAAGACATATCATTAATAAGTAGGTACCTAGATACTTGTTTGTGATTAAATTCCAAAACTAAAAATTGTCAATATTCAAAAAATATTTCATTTAGGCAGGTACGTGTTTATGGTTTTCCAAAACATAAAATAAAATTCGTCTCACCAACACAGGGGTGTACCAGTCGCGAGCGGTGAGTTTTTAAATTGGTAAGCTACGAAAATTCTTATATAATGTCCATAGCGGTAGTATGGCATATAAAAAACAAGTCTATTTTATATTTGATAAATAAATATTATTTATTTGATAAATGATAAATAATAAAAGAAAATAGTTTCAGTAAAAATATTTTCTTGATTTATTGATTGATTTGGTGTTTATTTTGTAGAACTTCATATTTAAACTTAAAATTTTAGAAATCAAACACTGATTTGAGTCTACTGAACTGTGTTTAGTAGACTCAAATCAGTGTTTAATTTCTAACATTATTAGTTTTAAAATATTTTCTAATGTAGCACAAACATTTGATTTAAAGAATACAATTTAAAAAAACATAATTGCAAAAAAAAGGAACCCCCAAGGATTCGAACTCCCGCCTTCGTCATTAGAAAGCAACGACCCATCCGCGCAGCTATCACGTGTTTTGGGTCGAGCGCCGAAAAAGTCATTAATAAAACGGGATAATTTATTAGCGTTTAATAATTATTATTATGGATAACTTTTATAGCGCCATTTTCGTAATATAATACCTCAAGGGCACTTTGCAAAGTTATTATATAAAGATATAAATTAATTTTAACTTTTTAATTTAAGAAAAATAATGTACTTTATCATATTACTTTTCCACCACATGCTAAGAATTTATTCAAATGGTTTAGAGAACAAGTGGGTTTTAAGTTTCTTCCGAAACATCACTTCACTCTCACAGTTTCGGATTTCTGCTGGGAGAGCGTTCCATGCCGTAGGGCCTGCGACCGCAAATGCACATTCGCCGAAATTAGTGCTCTGTTTGCGTAGAGGTATAATAACTTTTCCTTTCGACGTAGATGTAGCTGATCTAAGCGTAAGACGTCTGTCAGCTAGTTCATCTGGAATGCAGAGTTACCTTAGATATTCTGGAGCAGAGTTGTGCAGTGACTTATACATAAGCCAACAGAGTTTGTATTCCACCCTCTGTGGAAAACGTAGCCAGTGCAATTCCCGAAGTAGTGGAGTGATATGACTGAATTTAGTGATTCCAATAATAAGTCTCGCTGCGGCGTTTAATACAGCATGTAGGCGAGTCATTTTATTCATCAGGTCTACCAATAGGTAGACCTGCGTAGATACCATTACAATAATCGACTCCAGACACTACAAACGCATTTATAAATTGACGGGCGGCATCAACTGGCAAATGTTTGCGTATGCATTTAATCTGTATCAGCTGGCAAAAGCATGAACTTATCGTTCTACTAATTTGAGCGTCAAGAGAAAGGTCAGAATTAAGGATGACTCTCAGTAGTTTAACGGTGGGTAAAGCGATACTCTTTACATCGGGTGGTGCCGTATCCTGAATCAAATTCTGTCGTCTGGCTGAAGCCATCCATAGCTGTTCCGGTGCATCTTTGGTTAAGTCCGACTATTATAAATTGTTCTGAAATAAAACACTATTTCTTAGATAAAACTAAATAATTTAAAAGTATTCCTTACCGAGTACGATAATTCACCAAACAAAACATAAATTACGTTTTAAGAATCATTTTTTCATCGACTTTTATATCACATTATTATTCACAAAACGACATAAATTATATATTTTATAATTCTTCATATATATTTATTCTTAACACTATACACTAGTAACGTTTTTATCATAACTCTAACTGAATTTTTAAAGTTTGAATGGATACTGAAGAATAACCTACAATATTCAACTGTCATCGTATGCACAAAAACGAATTACAATTCAAAAACAATTAGCGAATCTTTGTTTTTTAAAACCCACTAAAGGATTTATACTATATTATGGATTAAAATATCAATTCGTTTCGATTAAAATATCAAAATATTAATTTATTTTAAAGCAAATTTACTTTCAAACCACTGAAACATAAGAATGATTAATTACTTACTTATTATTGTAACTTCCGTGATAAGACATACAAAATATATTCGTTATCTCTTTCTCACATATAACGAGTGCGTATATTGTCACCTCCCTTAGACTGTCGTTAGTCAAATTGATGTATTTTAAAGAATACTAGCCCTTATGACAAAGTATTGAAAGACTAAATTGCATTAATGAAAGCTGCAAGATTTTACTGTAATCGCAAGTGTAATTTTTCGAACAAGATTGTAAAATTTTAGGTTTAAAGACACATTTGAATTAGTGTATTTAAGTTAGCCGAGTAATCTCGTGTAATCCAGTAGTAATAATTTTGGCAAATAGAGGCGCAACTGGGCGCTGTATGGAATAAAGGAACATGATATAAATTTACTTACCCAAGAAAAGTAATATATTTTTTGGTGATGTGTTTTTTCCTAATAATACTGTAACATAAAACATTACTTACGATGTCAAAAAAATATGGTAAGCTGCATGTAATCGATTATAAGGAGCATTCGCCCCTGGGGTGTACTTATGTAGAAATACGATTTAAAAAATTCATTAAATTTAATATTATTTAGGTGTTACCAAAAATCCCATAAAAACAAAAAAATGTGTAGAAATTATAAGGAATTTAAGGATTAAATTGAGATCCACAAAAAACAAATGCTATTTGTAAACATACAAAAATAAACTTTTTTTATACACAAAAAAACAATATCTTTCCATTTTTTTGCAAATGCATTCTCCTCGAATGTAACCCTGGTAGATCGATAAATAAAACATTTATGCTCCTAACTTCTTTTTTACATATTCGATTGAAGATTTTAATATCTCCGAACACGCACAGTGCAAAGATCTATTTTTTTCTGAAAACTGCACGTTAATTGGTTAAGCCGTTTAGGAGGAGTACGGTACATCACACGTGCAGAGGAATTATATATATAAAGATGAGTATCTACTTCAAAATTTAAGATTTTAAAGGAAAATTTTACATCTAAAACAACGCGGCGTTTTGTCAGGGAATAAAAGTGAAAAAAAGATAGAAGTTGCTCGTAATTTAAATTTGAACGTGGCCGAGACATACATTTTCATTTATTTTAAAGGTCGTCAATAAAAAATTGACAAAGAAATACCAGTAACATTCATTGAACTGCCTGTTTTTGTTAACTCTTTGCTAAAGTTAATCTTAAAGTAATAAAATACAAATATAAAGTTTATATTTGAAGCAACTTTGTGGCTATTCATTATAATAAAATAAATAAAGCAACTTTGCTTTTAACCACTAATTTTTATTTTCCACCGACCGGTTTCAAAGCAAACAAGCTTCTTCGTTTAGGGCTTCTTCCTAAGGTTTACGTAACTAATGAATTGATTCCTTTTTTATTTTTATCATGTTCACTAAATACTACACGTGGACCCAATAAATCAAGTCAATTTTTCCTTACATGGGTAGTAATTTGATATCATTATTTTCGAAGTTAGACAGGAGAGGACTAAAAGAAGTATTGTTTATTTGGTTATTAATTATTGTTTTCTTATTGCGAATCGCTTTTTTAATTTCTAAGATTTCTAAGTTGTCTAATTTTAATATTTAATTTTCAACATGAGGAACTTTTAATCCAGTGTCTTTATTGAAGTTACGATTATTTTCTATCAGATGATTTGTTGAAACCGGTGGGTGGAAAATAAAAATTAGTGTTGTTTTATTTAAAAAAATTTTAATATAAAAAAATACAACTTGAAATTTCAGCAGATTCATTTAATGTAGATCGAAGTATTGATTTTCTTTTTATATATAATACGTACTCAATTTCTTTTTAAATACTTTAATTATACTGATTAATTTTGGTGCTGCCACTAGCCATATGTCGCTTTTAACACATGAATTATAATAATCTACCGATAACTTTTTTTTCTCGACTTTCTTTGTTAAATGATGCTGCACTGAGTTGTTTCACTTCCGTTTGCATTCTTATAAATATTTTCTTGTTCAAACTATTATTAATATGTAATGCCCTATTTAATAATATTTTCATGCTCTTTCTGTGATGTTTAGGAAAATCACTATGCCAGTATTTTTATAATATTACTGTTCGATTCGCGACAATATCGCCATGTAATGTAATCGTGGTTTTTCTTTGCAATATTTCATTGTTTCTGGACTGGCATCTGAGAAGTAAGACTGATAATCTTCATGTGACAAATACGCTGCATTCAGTATAGAAAAGGGTAAACAAATTCACATCACCTCATGTCCTATTTGCACCCAGTGGTTCATCGGCCACTCCGTTGGTTTACCATTCAGCGTATATCGACAATCTGTCATGAAGGTAACGTGATTAGCCTTTCGCTTTAAGTACTAGTCCAGGGTATTTAATTGTCTCTAAAATAAAATCGATATTTTTGAACAAATATGTGTATATTTGTACGAAAACTTACATTGTTTTCGTCGGCGACCTGTGATTGAACATGTTTAAAAAATTACGTTAATATATTATTATTCATATTACGACAATTACATATAACTCTGTTAACTTCTTCCCGTTGTAAAACGACCCCATGGAACAACATAAACAGCAAATCTGCATTTAACAAACATTTATAATACTAACATATTTGGCTTAATATTTATTTTTTTTAAACATAAATTTCCTTATACCCAAGATTTATAAAAAAAAATTAAACCTAAAAATTATACAAGATTTATATTTAAAAAAATAACCTAAAAATTATACGGCATATTGAGTAGAAAGTTTAAATAATAAAACATTCTACAGTAATACAACAAGAAATTTGTAAGTACTGTTTCATACAGCTGGGCAAAGTGAATAAAAAACTGTGTATATTATGAAATGCATGATTAAATAAATATAATTACCATTCACCATCTTTGAAAAAGTTCAAAGGGTTTGTTCTATAGGAACAATACCCTACACTAAATATATCAGATACGTGGGAATAACTAATGCCGAGTGAAGTCATCAGAAGTCAATATTGCAGTGGAAAATGAATATTTCGTATCGACCTTGCCAGGAATCGAAACCTGCAACCTCAAGTATGGTTGTCGAACGTGCCAATATTAAATTTAATTATGAATTCTTCAGCATAAAAACGTATTCATATTGATAACGAGCCGTGTCTGAAGTTGCCATGCGCTCGAAGTTGTTAGCCTATTTTACTATTTACCGCTTCTCGTAAGAAACCAGCTTCCTCCTTTCATTTCCTTACATTCCTCTGCATTCGCAGAATAAGGAGCAAAAACACGACATTCTTTGTGTTAGATACAACTATAATTACCTACACACATTGCATCATCACATGTGCAAAAGTTATTATTCGGTGTAACCAACTTACAATAGCAATTTCACATTAACAATTGATAGGCATAGTCGGTTCATTGTCAATAAGGAATATTGCTCTAAATTTTAATAGTTTAAGGCAGGTTAAGGCACCCAATCGTTAGCACTCCAGACTGCACTGGAAAATTTAAATAATGCACAGCGTCCTTGAGGTGATAATGGCGAAAATAGCACTCTATAATTCATCCGAAATAATACGTTTAGTATACTTAGTTAAAGTAAGAATATATACACTGTATTTTTTTAAGATTTTTTAAAGTTTTGTATTTCTGAAATGAATCCGCGTGTGACGTCTCAAGTTCTCTTCCGCTTCTTCTTGGTTAGTACTGCAGATTGGTCCGCTGACGGCATTGATTAATTAGTGTATTAATTCATCAATGGCTGACGGTAAGTATGCCGGAAATGTTCCACAACTCTCTTATCATAGGTTCATATGAACTAGTAATGTCGTTGAAAGTAGTTCGTTTTTATTGAAAAAAAAATTTCGTACACGTTCAATAAACTTTGCCGTTATAATTAAATGCTCTAATTTTTAGTAAGAAAACATTTTTTTATATCCAATTTCCCGTAGGGCTGAAGTTCCTCATTAAAAATTAACATATAAAAGGTAAATGCTAAAGAATGTCTAAATATTAAGCTTGTTTTGCCAAAACGACTTGGGTTACAATTAATTATTAATCATAGATTTTTTTTATGTAAATCTCATGAAAACTTGTATTGAACTCGTACACATAAATCTTTAAGTTCAAAGCTAAAATGAAAGTAATTTTAACATTTATACCATTTGTGAATAATTACATCAGTGAATAATTTGAATAAATTTAGTGATCGGCTTAACGAGATAGCAGTGAAGCAGTTTATAAGAAAAACAACATGTGTGAAGCAAATCCAAGTGTTGCAAAGTATGTTTTATGCGACCAAAACGTGGCTGCACTAAAAAAGTGAGCTGACTACTTTTTACGGATACGTATTTTACGATTAAGGACACATGTATATAAATAATAAATGTAGTAGAATCAAAACAGTAAATAAATAAAAACGAAATGTTATACGGTGAGTAAAATCAATAAATTATTCCTTCCTCAAGAAGGTTCTCTATATCTGTTGGAATTACGGCTATATCGAACACACATTTAAAAGCTAGCAAAGTATTGAAAATAAATTCCTATTTTATGCTAGAATCCATTACTTACGAGTAATTCCAGGACCGTGATTACAAACGCTATCTTCATCGGAACATTTCATAAAGCATATTTACGTACAAAATGAGTATATTTGCATGGAAAGTTTCTGGCTAAACACCAGAAACTTCTCTGCTCATTCGTCGATCCGCAAAAGGCATTTGATAGAGTTGACAGAGATAAATTGCGGAAGGTTTTATCGGAGTATGAAGTGAATGGTAACCTGACAAGGGCTATTGCGTCACTGTATAAGGACAGCACAGCAAGTGTGAAGGTGAAAGGGTCATCCACATCGTGGTTTAACATTCTTAAAGAAGTCAAACAGGGATGTGTAATGTCAGTATGGTTGTTCAACATATGCATCGATAACTGTATGAAAGAACTGAAAGATATGAGCAAAAATGAGTGATATAACTGTTAACTGTCCTCTGTATGGGTTGTGGTCCTTTGGCTAGTGTCTCGGACTCACGGACCAATGGTCCGTGGTTCGAATTATTATTATTATTATAGATAACTTATATAGCGCCATTTTCGTAATATAATACCTCAAGGGCGCTTTACATAGTAATTCTATAGTTATTTTTTTTTATTGAAGCTTTTAAATTTGTAATTTAATTTAAACAATTTATTTTGTTGACACATACTACGGATTTATTCAAATGATTTAGAGAGCAAGTGGGTTTTAAGTTTTTTCCGAAACATCACTTCACTTTTACAGCCTCGCACCTCTGCTGGGAGAGCATTCCATGCCATAGGGCCTGCGACCGCAAATGCGCGTTCACTAAATTTAGTGCGCTGTTTGCGTAGAGTTATAATAACTTTTCCTCTCGCCGTAGACGTAGCTTATCTAAGCGTGAGACGCCTGTCAGCTAGTTCATCTGGAATGCATAGTTCCCTTAGATATTCCGGAGCAGAGTTGTGCAGTGACTTATACATTAACCAACAGAATCCCACTCTACTCCAACTTTATTTCCATTTTCTAATAGTGAGTTATTTACAACTCGTTGAAAATGGCCCTAAAAATTTAATATTTGGGTAAATCATAAGAACGCAATTATTTCTTTTTATTAAAAAAAAATATAAAAAAATGATTTTTTAAAACGTCAAAAATTATCACAAAGCCCAAATAAAATTCAATATGTTTTGGGGCAACAAAGTGCGAATTTTAACACGGATTCATCTTGAAAAAGAAATTTCGTGATGTTATGTGATTTCGAAGAGCTATGAAAGCGATATCGAAAAATTTATGGAAAGTTGGAGCAGGTGGTTCAATACGATAATCCAGTTTACATTTACACCTGTATTGAAACTTACACAAACAATAAAAAAAACTTTCACGGCGAGAATACCTACTTTATTTACACACATCTTCTGTCAAACTAACATACGCGCGGTACGCAAAAAATGTGTAGCAGATAAAAGAGGCTCCTTATTACAGTTAAACGGTAAGAGATTCAAACACAATCTGTATGTGATTTTCCTCGTTAAACGTCATCGTAATAATACCCTTATTCGTAACTTATGGTGCGTAGGGCATTGATGTGGCACACCAAATGCAGTGCAACTCGATCATCTGTTACATGAAGGTAAGGTGAATAGTTATACGCTTCTGGTGCCAGTCTAGGGACGGTAAAATATAGCAGTGTACAATCACCTTATAAACAAATATTTCAAGTTGGTCCTCCCAGGAATCGAACATAGGGACCACGGTAGGCGAATGCGCCAAACGCTACACCACAAAGCTATATATAATATAAATCACCCTTTTAAATAATTTATATCAACCACGTCGGGAATTGAACCTGAGACCTCTTGCTTGGTAGGCAATCGCGCTGACCATTACACCACGAGGCCGACAAACTTAACGAGGTACATAACAAATATGTACGAGTATTATGTACATAGGTCTACACCACGCATGTGGTTTTTTTTCACTGTAAATACTGATTACTTTGCCCACTGTGTAACATTCATCATTCTGCAATGTTTAAGTATCCATATTTCTTTCATTCTATCATGTGATTTTTATGTAACGAGTATCGAATATACCCAAAAACAATACAAAACTCTCCAAAATACATCCTGCTCATTAGTGATTAGTTTTTAGATAAGCATTAGCTTAGAAATGTATAATTAATTATGCTTTTTCTTTTCACGCTTCTTTCAGCTTCACCCCACAAATATTTCCTTCCCTTCTACTACATCCGGTTTTCATAGTAATTATATCAAAAGATAGATTATTAAATTTTTGGATATCAAATATCAATCATATCAAATGTGGACTATATAAATTAATTTCTTTTCTCACATCTCACAACCTCTTCGAGACTTGCGCTGGTTAAAAAGCCCAGAGAGAATAAAATACAAGCTTTGCTGGACAGTATCCAAATCCCTTCATTAAATGGCTCCAAAATACCTATCGAACCTTTGTATTAGGGAAAACACTCGTCAAAGAAAATCTACTCTTAGGTCAGCATTTGGTTCTGGAAGAGGAAAATTTCGTCGAAATCCGGCGCTCTCCAAACACTAGATTTGGAGATCGTGCTTTTGCCGTTGCCGGCCCCTCTGCCTGGAACCAATTGCCTTCAAACTTACGA
Source organism: Micrasema longulum (assembly GCF_059751315.1). NCBI lineage: Eukaryota > Metazoa > Arthropoda > Insecta > Trichoptera > Brachycentridae > Micrasema > Micrasema longulum. The sequence goes on along the minus strand of NW_028277590.1, from coordinate 627,919 downwards.
ATTATCGACAGTCCCAGTCAGTTCAGATCCCAACTAAAATCCCACTTCTGTAGACTATCATACCCTCAATTTTAAATATGAAAATATAACATATCACTTTAGTTTAGTTAGAATGTAAGTTTAGGTATATGTACAATTGTAAAGCGCCCTTGAGGTGATTTTTCACAAAAATAGCGCTATATGAATCAACCAAATATTATTATTATTATTATTTTATAAATTAGAAATCTTACTGTTTTTTTATAAATTGACATTTCAGACGAATAATGCGTATTTTGAGAAACATTAACTGTGATATGATTTGCAACTTAATAGGGATTTGGATAGTTTAGGGATAAAGGAATTTTTAGATATGCTTTCTAGAACACTTTTTATTCTTGTTTTCTATTTCTTTTACATGATATATAATAAATAAAGAAATTGATAAATCGAATAAACTCTCTTTATGTTACTTTAAATAAATTTATTATAAATCTTAAAATACTTTGTAATTTTGTTTGTTTGTTTGTACGTCACAAGAATTCTTTAAAAATGCGATTTCTAGATCAACAGTGCTGTTTTCAAGACAAAATGTTTATATAAAATGATCACTTAAACCAGTCAATCACAATATATATCATAAGGATTTCTGTCTGGTAAAAAAAAGTAGCATGGAAGATTAGCATTGAGAGGGGAGGCTACACTTATGGAGAATGGAGTCTATGTTAAAAATCTCAAGTGTACAAAAACGTAGAAATAACATTGACTCTATTCATGTTTAATTTACTAAATGGTTTAACTGATGTACCATAATTATTGGAACAAGTGGCATTCAATGTTCCAATTCGCCGGTTGCGAAATAATAATGTGATGTCCCTTGATCATCACAGCACAAACGCAGGGTTGCATGCACCAATGTCATGTTGTTAACTCGAGGCAGGATCTGAACTTTTTTGGTGCAAGTCTTTCTAGATTTACACAATCATTAAAATAGACCAGATCTTGTCTTGAGTGAGTCATTATTTAAAGATTTGTCCTAGCTTTAATTTTCTACAGTTGTATTTTTTTCAATTGTACTAAATGTATAGTTATTAAATGGACGGAATAACTCCGTAAATATATTTTAAAAATAGCACTAGCCCTTGTAAATACCGGTACTTCCATATTCCTTTCTCTGAGAAGTTTTCCATCTCTGTTGAAATATCTGTATGATTTATTATGAGACTCCATTAGGAATAAGTTAAGGGTATAATTGGAATTTAGGGTGATGGGAATAAATGAACGATATGCCACAGATGTGTTAAAGATTTTTATTGCTTTCTTCCCGACTGCATAATACTATTTTTAGACTCACTTATCCTCAAAATGCATTAATGTTTTATATTTACTTTAAACAAGGGGTGCAATTCTGAATCATCTCTACCACTCTACACCCTATTGATTTAGGTTTTTTTTAATGCGTTTACACTTTGCGTTATATTTGGTGACACTGATGATTGAACATGAATTCGTGAAATCAAACATGATGATTTTCAATTAGAACATTATTGCGACCTTAAGCATTACCCAAAAAACTTAATTAGTTTGAACGGACCAAACCGTAATCATTTTTTTTCGCTTTTTAAATAGATTAAATAATAATAAATAATAAAAAAAACACCATTTGACGTTTAATCATCAGTGTGGCCATTATACGAAGCAAAATGTCGTCGCATTTGAAAAATAAAAACTCCTAAATTAACCACTTTTTAGAGGGTAGAGAAGATTCAGAATACCACCCATGGGGCAGATATGCAAGTAAACGTATAAATATTGCAATCTTAAAATATTTACAGTGTGTCCAAGTGTTTCACTAGATTCAAAAATTGACATCTGCTGTAGAAGATTTAAAAAATGAATCTCATCTACGTCAATAAACGAATCTCACCCAATATTACGAAAGTCGACTAATAAAAGAGTTTTGATTTTATCAAAATGTTTGCAGACAAAAGACATTGGGGTGAGACTTTAAGATTAACAAATAACATCAGAAATGGGGAACATATTAGATAAGAAAATATGGAAGTCATAATCATAATCATTTACAGTGATTATTATTAAATAATTCAATCGGATGAATCTCTTCACTACAATAAAGGTATTAGATCATTTACTTCGCTAAAATCAACAGAAGGAGGAATTGTAGAAATATGGATGTTCAAACATAGACCAAATGGTGAATGTTTACCACCCACAATTTATAACCATAAAATGTTCTCTATCATATACGTATATTTTAAAGTGATTACTTTGAACGGTCAATGACAAGTCGTAGGCCCTGTAAATGCTAAAGTTTTTATATTCCCTTCATAAACATTTTATTAACCTCCGTTATAACATTCAACGACAAAATTGTTGTTGAGATTCCTGGACTATACTCGTATTCACGAAATCTGGCGGCTGACAAACCCTTTACAAATTATAATCCTTCCTAAAACTTGACAGAAATTGAATCGGCCATATTAAAACCCCCGATTAGTCAAGATTTTGGCGGATGTGACTTTGACTTGAAACGCACTTCATTCCGTTAAGAAATAAAAAAAATATCACTAAACAAAAATTAATAAAAAATGCGCCGTTGGCTATTTTTTCATTTAAGTTTGATACAAACATTTCATTCATAATTTAATATAAAAAAAGTTCTGTGATTTCTAAAAAATTGAGACTGACTGAATGGGGTTTCTCAAATGACCGATTCAATTATGTAGTTTGACTTTATTTCTCAGGATTTAAAAGACTATATTTGTTTTCAATTCTTAGAACTAGACGACTCTGGTCGTGGTTTCTACTGTAGTGTGAACCTGTACCTATTCTCTGGTAAAAACCTGAAGAAGATAATCTAGTGGTGATAATTCCGCCTGGTAGTGTAATGGTTGGCGGATTCGCCTGTCATGTTTGAGGTCCCGAGTTAGATTCCTGGCAAGATCGTCATGAAATACTGTTTTTTGAGTTTGTTTTACACTGCAATATTTTGCTGCCCCGTACCGATACCTGAAGTGTAAAACCGACCACCTTATTTTAATATAATAAAAGATCGAGAAACACTGCATTTTGGGTTTTGGTGTAGTGCCCTATGCACCACCGAGTGCAGATGGAGATGATATGATGATTTATATAGAATAGGGAAGTATCACTTACTACAGTAAAAATATATGAAATGGATTTAGAATAATTCATTTTATTTTCAAAATCAACATTGTGCAGAAATATTTTCATAAATAACTTTAAAAAACAAAATATAAAAAAATATGTTACTAGGCAAACGCGACATGTTTGGCATTGATAGTTGTGACGTCAAGATACGTGACGATGTTCTAAAAAAATATGAATAGTTTGGAACAAAGTTGAAAATGAACATGAATCGTGGCGTATAAGGGGCGTGGCCAATGCAATGACCGTTTTTGCGGGAATTCAAAATTACAAATTTAAAAATATTTTTTATGCTACTAATATGTAACAAAAAATGTTTTTTTTACTTCACATTATTTCATTGACCTTTATTACTTAAAAATGTTTTAAAAAAGTGATATTTCCCTTTTGTTTTTTTTCTTTTACGTAATGGGAAACGTTAATGTAAGTATATGTATTAAATTTAAATGAAAATTTAACATGAGTTGTAATATTGTATACTTTTATTTTTTATCTGTGTAAACTAAAAAATATATATACGTATAGGCAAAAATAACTGCAAACTGGGAAAAAGAAACGCCCGTTCTCACATCCAAATCGACTGAAAACCACTCCACCTAATAATTATTGCGTGCTATGCCTATGGTGGGGAGATCTAGTTCGCATGAAGCAATTATAAACGTTTTAATTTGTTGTAGAGTGAACCCGGCTCAGGATGTGAAGAGTTGATCCCTTGGCCTGACCCGAACCCAGTACCCAGCGCTCTGTGGG